>NW_027369003.1:0-45801 GCF_046119375.1 Phyllobates terribilis | reverse complement strand
GTTAGTTTGTTAGATTCGATTTTGTATTCGTATTATTTTACTACTTTAGTTACTTGGTAGAATTACGTTAAGTTGGTCTCCTACATAAGGAGCTAAGATCCAAAAATTGAGAGTATAGTATGAGGAGCTATTTTGTTCATATTTGAGAGTATAGATTCGATTTTGTTCGTTATTTTTCACTATTTTGTTCATATAAGGAGCTAAGATCCAAAAATTGAGAGCATAGATTCGATTTTGTTCGTTATTTTTCACTATTTTGTTCATATTTGAGAGTATAGTATGAGGAGCTAAGATCCAAAAATTGTTTCCCTTTTCTATGAAATCTATATGGAAGTTTTACTTTTGTAAGTGTGCTTTCTATTTATTTTGATTCATACTATGTTGATGTTTTGCTTCCATGATTATCATCTTATTGCTTTGTTTGATTGATTGGATTGAGAACCTGGACATTCATGATTACTTTTCATAGTATCATTTTAGGAAATCCCTTTTCTTTTGTTTAGAATGGTTATAGGCACAAGTTAAAGGAGGAAGCAATACACATAATTAAGGTTTGTAGACACATTTATTGGCTTGTCTTAATTGTTGAGATTCGTAGACGCCTTTGTGCTGGCTCATCCCAAGGATTAAGATTTGGAGACACTTGTGTGTGGCTCATCTTAATTATGCCTATATTTGGTATCAAACGTGTTTTACAAGTTTCTGGTTAGCGAATGTAGGATATGAATGTGTCTTTAGAATCGCGAAACATAAGAACTAATATGAATAGGTGACAAGGAACACAATGATCGAAAATGAGATGGAAATGTAGATGGATTAGTAAATTGGAATAATTACCAAAAATAATCCCAAACAAATCAAACAATCCAAATCTGAGTTCTGCTAGATCCAAATGCTGTTACGTTTTCTCTGTGGGATCGACTTCTTACTTTCATTTACTTTTGTTAATTGGTATTGAGGATAATAATTACTTTGTCACTCGTGTGTGCCACAAAACACATACGAGTTAGGTTTAACCTAGATCAGGCCGAGTCAATGTGTCGAAAAGGAAAAAAATGGTAGACACAACTTAGCATTGGAGAAGGCAATGCAAACGACCCAGGCCATATCAAGACTCTACCAAGAGATATAGAGAAGAGGGATAACTTGCTCAGAATTGTGGGGGAGGGACCGAGGAAGCTCAAGAGGACAATTCCCAAGCAGAGAAGAGAAACATAATGATTAGTAACAACACCCCCATGTGATCTTAACAATGTTTACAAACGCATGGAGGGGATATCATACGGAGTATGGTAGGGAAAGGGCCGGAAAAACCTGGAAGTGCCTAGCTATAGAGAAGAACATCCTGACACCGGCTAAGAAGGAAGTATAAGACATGAGCATGAACAATTAGAAAAAAGAAAAGAGATTGCTTAGGAAGATGAGATGGATATAGAAGAGGGACACACTAGTAGTTGTAAGAAGTCTTCAAAATCCATTAGCTTGTGCAATGTGGTGTACACAATGATCTACAAGACCCTTGCTAATAGACTCAAGAAAGCCCTTCACAAAGTGATAGCCCCAAACCAAAGTGCTTTTGTCCCTGAAAGAATGATCAGTGATAATTAACTCATTGCCTTTGAGATCTTTCACCACCTAAACTCCGAGAGAATTGTAGCAAACAACTGGCTTTGAAGTTGGACATGTCCAAAGTCTACGATAGAGTCGAGTTGAAGTTTCTCATTCTTCTATGAGAAAGATGGGTTCGCGGAGCGGGTGGATTTGCAGAATTCAGATGTGCCTTCAATCGGCCTCTTTCACCATTCTTATCAACGGAGAACTGAGAGATTCTTTTACCCTCAAGAGGGGCTTTGCCAAGGAGATTCGCTCTCACCCTAACCCTTCATTTTATGTGGACATATCCTCTCGAAGATGATTTATAAAGCAACCTCTAGAGGCATCCTTAGTGGCATCCACATCAATGACTTCGCTCCTAATTTCACTTACTTTATGATAATGATAGCGTCATCTTTGCAAATGCTTATCAGGCCCAAGCTGAAATGATCATTAACATTCTTTCCAACTTCGAAATGGCTATAGGTTAGAAAGTAAATAATTAGAGAACAAAGATTTGTTTTGGTAAAGGTTTGACGGATCAAAAAAGGAGTTATATAGCCGGTAGTTTTGGAGTCTCTAGCTCAGCAGTTTGCAACAAATATCTTGAGCTCCCGGCGATGGTTGGAAGGTCGATAAGGGAGATTTCATTGTGATGAAGGGCATGCTAGAGGCGAGTTGAAGGTCTAGAAAAGATTTATTTATCCAAAGCTGGCAAAGAGGTCTTGATAAAGGTAGTCACCTAGTCCATTCCAACTTACTGTGATGTCAATTTTCGAGATGTCGGATACCATGGTGAAGGAGATTCAGAGTATGGTGTCCAGATTTTGGTGGGGAAGCAGAGAAGGCATTCAAAAAATGCACCGGGGCTGGTTGAATAAGCTCTCCTAAACAATGAATTCGGTGGAATATAAAATAATTCAATCAAGCATTGATCGGTAAAAAAGGATGGCAGATTCTAATGGAGTCAGGAAACCTTGTGGCTCAAGTCCTAAAAGAAAAATATTTTCCTCAATCCCCTCTACTTGATGCGTACCTGGACGAGAGGCTGAGTTATATATGGATATTGTTTTGGGCAAAAAGAACTCGACGAGCCTAAATTGCCTGTTTAACGGAAGCAATTAATCGGACTTACTCCAAACTCAAAACCATCCGATAGTAAATGACAAAAATTAAGAACTAATCAGAATGAAAGTTGAAATTGTATCAAAATTGTATTAAGACTTTTAGAATCAGAGTGTTGTGTGTGTTACAAAGGTTTTTTCATGGTACTTATACAAAGAAAATTCTATGCGTTGAAACTGGGTCGTCGGGTGCAAAGATCTTGGAGTTTGGCAGGCGTTTCTCCTCTAATTTCTCCAACTTCAATGCCCGACGCGTCAATTTCGGAACCATCTGGACGCCCGTTGCATGCCTTTCCCGGGTCATGAACAAATCGTATCTGCCGTCCCCCCCATAAATGGAGCCAATTGCCTCAAAAGCAATCGGCAGTTTAAGAAAAAGCTGATGTTTGCTTTTTGATCACTCCATGTGTACGGCCGAGAACTCGTCTCGCCTAGACACTTCGGTTGCCATGTCTGTGCCTATTAATGCAGGTTGCATCAGCCTACAGGACTCACCAGGCTCCCTTTGATCCTCTCCTCGGTAAGTGCTTTCTCTCCCAAAATTTCACTCTCTTTTTCTATTCTTTTCTCCTCCGACCCACCATTATCTACCATGGCTCCGGTGTTTCATTTAAGGGAAGCAAATGCCGTTACCAACGTCCTCACTGAGGGCGAACTGGCCGATCTCATTGCCAAGGCGAGGTTCCGTGGGAGCGCCATTGTGCGTCTTCCCAACGAGGACGAGAGGGCGGATGCTTGCTATGGAGGTTGGACAGTCATGTACGACTACCCCTTCCTCATCGGACACACCTTCTCGTTCTCTCAGTTTGCGCGGGATGCAATGGCGTTCTGGAACCTCACTCCATGCCAGATCATGCCCTCTGGTTGGCCTTTCTTCGAATCTTCGACCGCCTTAATAAAAGGTACCCAGAATTGGGTTTTTCTTTTGATGTCTTTGAGTATTTATACTACCCAATCAGCATGTGTTTGTGTCAGTACCTGTTTAGGACTTGCTGATTGGCGGCATCTCGTACATCATAAATAGTGGAAGTTAGCATCAACTAGAGGCATAATCGGCCATAAATGGAGCATAATGCCGTAATCTTGACTTCGTGGAGCAAAGTGTCCAAATACGAGGATTACATGCACAAGGGAGACGACGCGGAAAGCGAGGAGCAAGCGCATGCTAAGAAGAGACGTGAAGGGGCAATTTTGCCCAGGACGCGACCGCGCCCTAGGACGTGCGGCCACACAGAGAGAATTGTCGAGTGGTGCGACCGCACCACACAAGACGCGCCCGCGTCCTATCCATTAGAGGTCGGCGCGATCGCTCAGAAAGAAGTGCGCCCACGCATTTTGGCCGTTCCTGTGCTGTGAGCAGGCCTAATTTTGAGAGCTTAAGTGTTTTTTTTACCTAGGTTTTGTATTAATTTTGGGTTGGGCTTCCACACACTTTATCTCTAGGGTTTTTAGTAGGTTAAAAATTGTCATTTATTATAAATAGGGAGAGCTTTTCCTCCTCCATAATCATCCATTAATCCAATACACATTTCATATTACGTTGTTAGCAATGAGCCAGGAGTACTCTCCTAAGACTTTGTATGGTTGTTTCGAGCCACTAGACTGATTCAATGTGAGGTTTCTATCCTTGGTTCTTATATTAATATGTCTCTATTGATTTAATATCTTGCACGTATCTACCTACTGAATTGAATTTACTTTCTAGATTGATCACCTAGGTTGTTTAGTTCGATTTAATATAGCTAGGGCTTGGTTTAACCTAGTTGGAGAACCTTGCCTACTTAGTGGCACAAATCACTAGTTGAACTAGTTGGGCTTGTAGGGATGTGGAGATTAATGAGGTGTAGGCGCCAAGGGATATACACTTTCCTATCTTATAAAGAACTTAATGTTGCATAGGAGTTAGTCTTGATAGTTTCAAGGATAGGTCGGTAGGTAAGACACTATTAGGACTAGTTGAACTAACTAGCAACTCTAGTACATGAATTAGGGAAGTTTAGAGGACATATAGGAATTAGGAATAGAGATAGAACCCGAATAGAAGGAACCTAGGACCATTGGATCATGCTAGTTGGTTAGACCAACCATATGAAGTGTTCCTCCCATTTAATTAAAACAAACAGAACCGTTTTCCAAAATTCTCCCCATTAGTTACTTTTTATTAGTTAGTCTTTCTAATATCATAAGAATCGATTGTTTTGGTTCCTTATGGGATTCAACCCCTACTTGCCACTCTACTTTAGTAGAGGAGTTTGAGGGGATTATTTTGACCGGACAACCTAACGACGCGTCCGTCAAATTGGCGCCGTTGTCGGGGAACCAATTTTTCTTTTCTTACGATATTAACTTGATTAACTGCGGGTCTGACTAGTGCATGGTCAGCACCCCCACTACTAATCTTTCCCTTGCTGAGCTTATTCCAGAGATCAAACGTATTGCTAGAAGAAGACTAAGAGAGAGGGCCATTGAAACAATGGAGGATCCAAATAATCCAGTCAACAAGGAAGTGCTAATGCAAACGCCAGAGCATCTGCATGCCAATCAAGTGCTCATGAATCAATTCTTTAAATCCTATGCATAGTAGAACAACTTGCCCGGAAACAAGACGCTGCTGGAGCGTACTACTCCCAACTTGACGCAGCAGCCTCAAGCGGTGATTCTACCACCACTTGCGCAGGGAGTGACCTTCAAACTTAAGTCCGGAGTGATCAACTTACTCCCCACCTTCCATGGGATGCTCCGAGAAGACCCCATTATGCATCTGGATCAATTCCGCAACATTTGTATGACGATGAAGCCATGCAACATGTTGTAGGAGCAAATCAAGATGAGGGAATTCTGCTTCACCTTGAAGGATACGGCTAGAGCATGGTATTACCACATCCCTAAGGGAACTATTGATAGCTGGGAGAAGTGGCACAAAGAGTTTCTCAATCGATACTTTCCAGTGAAGAAACCAAACGCGCTGAAGAGAGAAATCGCGCAGGTAGAACAAAAGAAGGGAGAATCGTTATACGACTGTCTAGAGAGAATCAAAGGGTTGTGCGCTAGTTTCCTTTTCCACGGCTATGAGAAGCAAGACTTGGTGCTCTTTCTTACTCAAGGGATGCTATATAATGAGAGAAGGATCGTAGACGCATCGTGTGGAGGAAGTGTTCTTAATATGACCCTAGAGGATGTGATGCATAAGTTGCACGACATGGCCGGAAGCACAAGAAGCTTCGGAATGACGTACACCACAAGGGATTTCAACGCTGCAAACTCGAGCATGAAAGGATCAAACTTGGCAGGAGATTTAGCCAAGATCAAGAGAATGCTTGCGAAGTTGGTGCCCAACGGAGAGCAGCGCCCCGCGCGTCTTTGCAATATTTCTGCGAGTACAAGTCACCATTCGGAGGCATGTCCGAGCTTAGGGAAGATACGATCGCAGAGGTGAACGCGATGGGGGATATGAACTCCTCGTCCTTGGAAGAATCAACATGTGAACCTCCAACCATGTTATCGAGATCAGCAAGACCAACAAAGGTGGAGACCTTGTGAGCAACAGCAGCAGAATCAAGGAGCTCCGAATATGGAGATGATCAAGGACTTGGTGAAGACCGTCACCACCCTCGCATCAAGTTCCCAAAATACCGACTCAAGGCTGAAGAATCTAGAAGTTCAAATGGGGTAGGTCGCGCTGACCGTCTCGATGTTAGCGCAAAACAACTCTAATTCACTATCGGCCCAGACGGTGGTGAATCTAAACCAAAATGTGGAGAGCACGAGTCAAAATCTGAAGAATGTCAGCGCAATGGCGTTAAGAAGCGGAAAAAACAACTCTAATTCACTATATGCCGTGAACATCCCATTACTCAAGCTGGTCTAAAGCATACCAAGGTATGCGAAGTTCCTCAAGGATCTTTGCACGGTCAAAAGAACGCAAAAGAAGAAGGAGACCAGCAGAGTAGGAATGGGAGAGAGAGTGTCCGCAATCTACCAACAGCGTATGCCTCGTAAGTTCAATGATCCTGGTATGGTAACTGTCCCTTTCCAAATTGGCAATACTAATTTTGATCGAGCTATGTTAGATTTAGGGGCTGTTGTAAATGTCTCCCCATACTCTTTATGCAAGAAATTGGGACTTGAACCTTTAAATGAAACATATATTCTAGTCCAATTAGTTGATGGGTCGACTATTTGCCCTAGGGGAGTGGTAAAGAACATGCTAGTTAAGGTAGATAGGCTTTTCTTCCCTAGAGACTTTTATCTGCTGGACATGGAGAATGATAGAGAAGGTGTATCTATACTATTAGGACGACAATTTATGAGAATAGACGACACTAAAGTGGACTTAGGGAGAGGGACATTATCATTGGAATTTGTTGGAGATGTAGTTAGCTTTGATTTCGATAGTGATGAGGAGTCTGGAGATGGGACATCGAGTGTTTTTGCTATTAAGATAGTGGATCCCGTGAGGGTTGTTGACAGGTTAGAGATAGCATTGGCCGATGGGCCCCCATGATAATATTATATGGAGAAATCCCTCCTTTTCTTCCACCCATTTTCAGGTACCCAAAGTAACGTCTAAGTTACCGCCGGGACACTATGTGGAGAAGAAGTAGAAGGGATACGATAAGGGGATCAAAAAGAAGAAAAAAGGAATTAAGCAGTATTGGATACGAGAGGATGAGCTGGCTAAGAGATTGGTTGAAGCAGGATGAGAGAGAGGTATGTCAAGCCAACGACGTTAAACAAAGGCGCTGACCGAGAGGTAACCCGTCGAAGAGGTAATTTATCTTTTTCCCACTTTAGTTATATGTGTCCTTGTGTCACAATGAGGACATTGTGTAGTTTAAGTGTGGGGGAGGGGATTAGACTCGCATATGCCTGCATTTAAAATTTTGAGTCAGTTTCCCCCTCTTTGTTGAATTTTGAATTTTTAAGAGTCGGTATCCTTAGTTTTCCCCTTGTTTGTGACGGTGTGAACTTTGACAAAGATGCATGATCTTCAAATTTTCTTACTATGCATTATATGTTAATATTTCAAGTATTTGTAGTGAGGATATGCTGTGTTAAGTAGAGGACTTAGGCTTGAGCATGTGGATTGTGACTAGGACGCTTTAGAACCTTATTAAGATTGCAAAATCACCACCTTGTCTCTTGTTTATAATCTTGTCATAATAAATTGTTCTTGTCCTTCTTACTAGAAAAAGAAAAATGAAAGTATAAACGTAGTGAGGTCCAAGTAAAAGAAAGTCGGAAGAGCACGCGATGCTCGAGGTGTGAAAAATAACTGAGGGATTGATCCTCCATGATCTATTAAGCAAACAGTCTCATAGCAGCCTGGACCATAAAATGGACAGATTCTACCTAGAAAAATTATTTGGTCTGGACCATAAAATGGACGGACCCTGCACTCAAAATATAAAGGTGTAAAAAGTGTAATAGGATAAAGGGAGCAAGGAAAAATGCATGTGGTATAACTTGAGTAAAGTGTGGTTGATGGTTGTTTTCAACAATTTTGGAACTTGTGCAAAACTATCATAAGTAGGAAGCATGTTAGGACAAGCTCTAGTTGCTTATTTAATACTTCGTTATTCACATTTATATGTCACTTGGATAGAGACATTTTCGGTATAGTTTGGAGATTTAGGTGATTGCATTTGCGTAGAGGTAAGCATAGTTCAAATCTTGGGGGATACTTGATACCATCTTTAGAGTCTAGCTAGTTAATTTGCATTACTTTGAAGTTTTTCTCTAGAGTCGGAATCTATGCCCGCTATTTTATGATGCTAGGTACCATGAGCTAGAAGTTGCTCAATGACCACTCCGATTGTGCCATCCGTACTCGCTAAGCTAGCCAAGAGTTAGCTGCAAATTACTCAAGGACGAGCAAAGCTCAAGTGTGGGGGTATGATTGGCGGCATCTCGTACATCATAAAAAGTGGAAGTTAGCATCAACTACAGACATAATTGGCCACAAATGGAGCATATTTCTGTAATCTTGACTTCGTGGAGCAAAGTGTCCAAATACGAGGATTACATGCACAAGGGAGAAGGCGAGGAGCAAGCGCGTGCCAAGAAGAGACGCGAAGGGGCAGTTTTTCCCATGACACGACCGCGCCCTAGGACGCGCGGCCAAACAGAGAAAATTGCCCAGTGACGCGACCGCGTCTTAGCCACTGGAGGTCGGCGCTATCGCGCTGACAGAAGCGTGCCCGCGCATTTGGTCGTTCTTGTGCCGCGAGAAGCCCTAATTTCGAGAGCTTAAGTGGGATTTTTACCTAGGTTTTGTATTGATTACGGGCTAGGCTTCCACACACTTTATTTCTAGGGTTTTTACTAGGTTAAACATTGTCATTTCTTATGAATAGGGAGAGATTTTCCTCCCCCCATAATCATCCATTAATCTAATACACATTTCATATTACGTTGTAGCAATGAGCCAGGAGTAGTCTCCTAATATTTTGTATGGTTGGTTCCAGCCACTAGGTTTATTCAATGTGAGGTTTCTATACTTGGTTCTTATATTAATATGTCACTATTGCTTTAATCTCTTGCGTGTATCTGTCTATTGAATTGAATTTACTTTCTAGATTGATCACCTAGGTTCTTTAGTTCGATTTAATATAGCTAGGGCCTGGTTTATCCTAGTTGGAGAACCTTGCCTACTTAGTGGCACAAATCACTACTTGAACTAGTTGGACTTGTAGGGATGTAAAGATTAATGAGGTGTAGGCGCCAATGGAAATACACTTTCCTATCTATTCATGAACTTAGTGATTCCTAGGAGTTAGTCTTGATAGTTTCAGGGCTAGGTCGGTGGGTAAGAAGCTATTAGGACTAGTTGACCTAACTAGCAACTCTAGTAAATGGATTAGGGTAGTTTAGAGGACATATAGGAATTAGGAATAGAGATAGAACCCGAATAGAAGGAACCTAGGACCATTGAATCATGCTAGTTTGTTAGACCAACCATATGAAGTGTTCCTCCCATTTAATTAAAAAAAACAGTATTCCAAAATTCCCCCCATTATTTACTTTTTATTAGTTAGTCTTTCTAATATCATAAGAATTGATTGTTTCGGTTCCTTGTGGGATTTGAACCCTACTCGCCACTCTACTTTAGTAGAGGAGTTTAAAGGGATTAGTTTGACTGGACAACCTAAAGACGCATCCGTCACTTGCCCATGCCGGGAGTCTCTGGTTGAGAAACTGGAGGCGAACGACCGCGGCTGGAGGTACATGTTTTTCTTCATCAAGATTGACTCTTTACGTTTAGGGAGTGACGACCTTTTCTAAAAAAAGTAGTGGTTGGAATCAGGTAAGTATCTGCTCATTTTTTAATTCCTTGGATCCATTGGATTAATTGGCTTACTGTCGTCTCTTTGCAATGTACTCCAAAGAAGCTAAGGAACTTGTTGAAGATTTAGAGAATGTGATTAGGGCAGTCGAGAGTTTACCCTTGACATTTCAAACCTTTGAGAACACTACTGTTGTCCAAACCTTTCCTACTGAGCCTGAAATACCCATGGCATCCCCGTCAAAGTGTAAGTCGGACTACTCTTCAATAATGTGTTCTTGCATGTCGAATTTCCTTTGACGTTATTTATCCTCTGTTAACCAGCAACGAGTACTCGAGCTGGACACAGTTCATCCAGACTGTCACTGAAAGAACTGATGGCACTCAAAAAGGTGAATCATATAAGGCCCCACTTCTCATGGTCAAGAGACCCTGTTCCAATGCTGTTGTTGACCTGACGCTGCTCAACACCCCAACGATGTTACCACCTCCTACTGCCAAAAAGGTAAAGCTTCCCCAAGATGTTTACAAGAACGCTGAGACCTCCCAGGTTATGGAGATGATCCTGACATCCTTTGATGCGGTAAGTCTCCTTTCATCCATTAATGAAATGCTTGCTACACCATCCCTACTAATCGACTCGCCTCGTCTTGGCAAGCAATTCGGGAGGCTCACCCAGGACTTTGTGACGTTGATGCTTTCTTGACGGACATGAAGAATAAGGTATCCCAGGCGGAATTGAAGATCCCAGCAATGGACGAGAATGTTGCTAAAGCTTCCCCGAGAGCGTCAGAGATGGACACCAAGCTAAGCGGCTTGAAAGTGACGTCGTCCCAAGCCCAGAAGGAATCAAGAGAACACATTCTCCAGCTATAAGGGGACGTGATTCGCCTCCGGGACCACATTACTCAAGTGGAAATGGATGTTGGGGCTTACTTTGGCCTGAAATCTCATTTCGAGATGATGGAGGAATACGTCGATTGCAAGCACTCCGAGTGGGACTTGGAAGCAACTCGCGAGGATTTCAACAAAGAGTATACCAAAGGTTGTCCCCATGATTACATACTCCAAGGACCAGGCATCTCGGGCGAGCAAGCATATGTTGAAAGCTCAGGTCGTACCGAGGATATGGCCAACCAAGGTGACGTCACCTCCGATGGGAAGGCTCACTAATCATGGTAAGAATCATCCTCTATTTCTCCCACTCTTCTTTACAGTTGATGTTTTGTTTGAACTGTCCCCATACCTCTCTTGACACTTGGTTTTGGCGACCCCTTCCTTCTAGCGGGTCGTATGTAATGTGACAATGTGGAACCTGTTTTGGCTGCCCATTCAATATCGGGTCACATATTGTATTTGTGGTTCGACGACCATCGTGCCATTGAGTATTTTTTCTGCACTTGATTGCACTAATAAAATAACTACTCTACTCTGCGCTGTATACATTCCAATATTCTCATTTTTTCAGTACATCGTTTACTCCTAAGATACAATTCATTTTCCTCATCTTTCTTCGCCCTTGTGTCGGGATCGGTTCTCCGCCAATTGTCTTGCACCGAGAAGTCTTGTCCTTGTCGTCGTGACATGTAAAGGAATCTTTGGGTCTGGCTTACTCCTTTCTCGTCTAAGAGGAGAAAGAGCCTGTTTCACACAATAAATTAGTATCAAGGGATATGCGTCACCCTATTTAGTTGTATGGGTATGAAGCTGTTTTCTTGTAAACTAACCTTATATATTGTATAAGGCTCGCGTGGACTCGTGTGCCGATTCAGCTCCTTACTCGCGTAAGAGGGGGAGAGAACTTGTCATAATAGTGTATAAATGTCATTCGCGACTTGTAATGTTGGTCGAGGGGAGATAAACGTGTAAGGTGTGTAGAGATAGGCTAGGTGTACTACCTTATAGCGAGTATAAGGTTCGTTGGGAACGACGTGCCAATGTATGTGTCATGCCTCGTGTCTCGATCAGTTGCGTGTGTGTGAGCTCATTGTTCGTGTGTGAGTGGATCCACTAGTGTCTCGATGCATTCCCCCTTCATGTACCTATTTCTTTAAAAAAGAGAAAAAGAAAATAGGAAATGCGTGAGCGATGTCCCATTTCTACGCTTGTTAATCGTGTTTTTATGAAATGACATCGGGGTGTTCAATCTAGGGCACAATATATATTCAGACCTGTCATGTAATCAACTAAAAATGATGGAGATTCAAATGTGTAGCGTTCCAACTTCAGGGAACGTCTCGACCGTCAATTGAGCAGAGCATGTATGCCCCTTGTCTGACAATTTCCGTAATGCAGTATGGGCCCTCCCACTGAGGAGCCAACTTGCCGTCACGGGGGTCCGTCGTATTCTGGAACATCTTCCGAAGGACCCAATCCCTGAGCTTGAAGACCATAATATTCTGATGTTCTTGTTGTAACTCTTCTCCACTTGTTGTTGGTAGAGAACCATATGACTCCTAGCCTTCTCCCTAAGTTTGTCTATGGTGTCAATATTGTGAGACAATTCAACACTGTTTTTCTCTGGCGTTTGAAGACCATATCTCGCCTTTGGGACCAATATTTTGACGGGGACAACCGCCTTGCAAACATAGACCAGAGAGAAGGGGGATTGGCCCCATGCACTCTTGGGTGTCATCCGATCCGACCATAGAACGTATGGCAGAAGTTCCGCCCATTCCCCTTCGCACCTTCCAGCCTCTTCTTTAGATTGTTGATAATGATTTTATTGTTGTATTCTTCTTTCCCATTCGCCTGCGGGTATCGAGGCATCGACGTGACGAGAGTGATGTTCCATCGGGTGCAAAAGTCACAAGTCTTTCGGCCGACAAACTGCAAGCCATTGTCGCACACTATCTCTGAAGGTACTCCAAACCTCCACATGATGTTCCGCTTTATGAATGATATAACGTGTGTTTCTTTTACCTTGTTATAAGCTTCCACCTCTATCCATTCGGAAAAGTAATCCGTCATTGTGAGGAAGAAAACGCTTTGCTCTGGTGCCGACCATAATTTTCCGACGATGTCCATCCCCCACCTTATGAAGGGCCAAGGCAGGAGAGTCGGGTGCAAGAACTCCAATGGATATATAGGGACTAGCGCATGTCATTGGCATGCATCACACGATTTGGCATGGTCGATCGCGTCAGCATTCAAAGTTGGCTAGTAGTATCCGAGTCGTCTAATCTTACATGGCAAACTTCTTCCTCCTGTGTGGTTTCGACACTCCTCCTTAAGGACCTAAAAGAGGATTTGTCACGCCTCGTCAGACCCGATGGATCTCAATTTCAGGCCTGTGACGGATCGTTTGAAAAGAACAGAGTCAATGACATCATAGGATAGTGCCTATACCTTAAGTCTTTTTGCTGCCATCTTGTCTTCTGGTAGAACACCGTCCACCTTCCAATCGAGGAACGGTTTGATCCATCCTTGACCATTACTCCTCAGCGTGGGATGGTCGGATGAAGTTGTTGGAATCTGGTCAAGACTTGATACTACTAATACTTCAGTGCTGTCGATTGCTACCTTGGGTACCGTGAGAGTTGTGACATGGATTATTAGGATGCTCGGGAACTCCTCGGGTTTCAAGATTGATCCTAGGTTGGCTAAGGCGTCGGCCTGTGTGTTCTGCTTCCTAGGGACTTGTTGTATGATAAAACCGTCGAATCTATACACAATCTTCTTTGTGACTTCCAGATATGTCACCATCTGCTCATCTTTTGCCTCAAACGAACATTGTACTTGGTTGACTATGAGCAAGGAGTCGCAAATAACCTTTATTCTCTTGACACTAATGTCTTTTTCTAGATGGAAACTGAAAATGAGTGCTTCATATTCTGCCTCGTTGTTAGTAGCTTCCCATTCACATCTGACAACCTGGTATATGTTGTCCCCTCGTGGAGATTTTAGTACGATGCCCAGACCTATTCCCCATATGTTCAAGGTTCCGTCAGTATGTGGTTCCCACAAGCCAACCGGTTCGCCGAGGGTGAGGTCGGAAACTTCTATCGATGCATCTTTCTCCAGTTCGGGCTAAAGTTTGCCACGAAGTCTGCTTGGGCTTGAGATTTGATCGTTGTCATAGGTTCATAATTGATCTCGTATCCACTTAAGTGTATCACCCATTTTTCCATGCGTCCTGTAAATTCAGTCTTTCATGACTGATTTAAGGGGATAATTGGTTCTCACCACTATTGGATGCGTTTCAAAGTAGAGCTTCAACTTGCTTGCCGCTATGACGAGTGTTAAGACCAATTTTTTCCAGCGACAAATACCTGGTTTCTATGGGAAGCAAGGACTTGCTGACGTAACAAATTGGTGATTGCAAACCATCCTCCTCTCTGACTAATACCAAGTTGATCGAAGAGTCTGACAAAACAATGTACAAAGGTAGGGATTCATCCAGTTGAGGCTTGGCTAGGAGCAACGAATTGGACATGTAGTTTTTAAGCTCTTGGAAGGCTACTTACTGCTCACTGCCCCACTGGAATGCCGACTTTGAAATGAAACTGTTAAGCACCGCGAGCTTTGTTGTTAACTTTTGTACGTCTTTTATGCTTCTCAGGGCTATAAGGTTGATTATGGCCTTCACCTGCTCAGGGATGACATCAATCCCTCACTCGCGTACGAGGTGTCCCGGGAATTTTCCTAGGAATTACCTGTCATATGACATGAACACACACTATATATGTACCACATTTCATTCCTCACTTCATCCTACACGAGAAAATTTAAACTTTGACAACCCATGAAAGCTTAGATTTTCCAGGTCGGTTAGGGAGAATATGCGTATTATTCTTTGACACATTCGTGGTGATTGCAACTGTCTTAGGAATATCATTTTTCTCTTTAGTTCTAAATAGGTTAGACGTAGGACTCAAGATAGGACTAACATGTTCAACATAGGGTCTCATACACCTATGGTTCCTGGACCATCTACCCCTATAGTTCCTTGAACAACGCTTCTCACAATGAGTCTGAGATTTAGCTTTGGATCTCCTCTCAGTGTGCTTAGGTGTACAATCCTTGTGCTTGATACAGTCTTTCTACTTGTGTTCATTGTTTCTACAAAACCAACACAACTTATAGTGATCATTGAATTGGTGCTTCTTGATAGGAACAAATGGGGTTCTCATCTTGGTCTTTTCAGGACATGGAACAACGTTCATTTTTTGGATTGCTCACAGAACATAAAGTGAGAAACTGTTCCAACAAACCATGGTTGATCTTCATCATGGCATTCTTCTTTCTGGATCTCTCTGTACTCAATTCCTTTCTCTTGTGTATAGATCTTCTCTTCTAGATACTCATTTCTAGCTTTGAGATCTTAGAGCTCACGATCTTTGACTTCATGCAATTTTTAAAGAGTGGGATTTGGCCGGTATTGTGAAGGACCAAAGCCAGTGTACCCAATTCCATGTATCACGCTGTCTTTGATGTACACATCTAAGATGGGTATATAAGCATAGTTTTAGCATATTTTTAGTGTTTCTTTGACCTACATTAGTGTGTATATGGCCCGTATCACTTTGTAGCCGTTTATACTATATTATGTAGATTATGAAGGCTTTGAAGACTTAGGAGAGATATAGATAAGATTAAGACCGAAGCTAAAGCCGAAGATGAAGAAGAAGAACAAGGATGCGAGTTGTAGAACACTATTCTGAGTTCAAATGGTTATTTATCAACTCCGATGCTCAAATGAATGATTCTAAATCGAGGAGTTAGATCTTGAAGTCTAGTTTATATCCTTAAAAGATTAGTGTAGTCAGAGTTCCGAGTCAAAAGTTATGATTTTTATTCACAACATCACAAGTGGTGAAAGCTGTTCGATCCGTTGTAGCCTATATCATTTAGGCGGTCGTCAGTCGCATGTCACGACTTGCCCGTGGATTTTCTTATTTTCTTAATTTCCGAGTTTTCTTTGGGACTTTTCTATTTCCTTTTTTAGACTTTGTTTTATTTAGGGTTATTGTTATTTTATGATACAAGAATAAGTTGGGAGAAGGAATTTAGGATATAAATTTGGTTTTAACCTAATTAGAGAGTCACCACTTTTCACAATGCATAGACTCCATCCTAGAAATTGTTCTTCATATCTTTGGTAAGTTGAACTAATTGTATCTAGGGTAAACATCTAGGATTTGGTTTGATTTATCATACTGGTAGGATAGTTTGTATATGTTTGAGCATTATATTCCTTCAAAGTAAGCATGTTGTATAAGTATCTGTTTGTGCTAGTGTATCATGTACAGATTTGAGTTGCAGACTAGCCTAGTATCTGTTTGAAGCTATGGAATAAGAAGAGCCATAAAAATGCCCGGAGGCACAAAACATTTTACCTTTCTGTTTCACCATCACTTCCACCATCTTTTTGCTTCTTTTTCCACACCTATAGTTGTCACTTCCACCGGTTTACGCCATCTCTGGAGTCGACAATATTTCTATCAATTTATTCCATGTCCTCAGATTTTAGGATTTCTATTTTGATCTCGGTGTCACACCATCATTCACTATTGTTTCAAAATTCTACGGGATGCAGATCTTTTTACTGAACACATCATGTGTGTTCCTTGTGTACCAAGGCGGAGTTTTCCACTAGAATCCCTGACACATCCCACACGTTTTATGGATGTTTCACAGTGTTCAACGTAGTCTGGTTTGGTAACACTCACTTTATGGTTGTTTTCCACTTCTTTATCCCTTTCTCTTGGTTTGCTATGTTTTTCATACCTTTTTTATGAGTCCAAAATCTACATTGAGGACAATTCAAAAGTTAAATATGGGGGAGATAGTTCATTATTATGTATAATTCACTAGATTTTCAATAGTTTTGTTGAGGAAATATTTGAATTCATAGATTAGTTACTTTTGTTCTAGTATTGTTGACTGAGTATGTAAATATTGTATTATTTTTGAAGAAAGAAAAATACCAAAAATTTAAAAATGGAAAAGCCACAAAATAAAAAGTCAATCAAAATCCTGGGATGATCATTCATTCAATAAGCAGGTAATCTGCACTAGTATAGACTAGTGAAATATGAGGTTATGAGAGATTTGAGATTATGTGAGTCCATTTTAAATGAGGAGAAGTGGCTACGAGAAATCGTGAGAAGTCTCTTAGACAAGATGAGAGAAAGAAAAAAGAGTGATCTGTAGGTTTCCTCATTTTGACAAAGGTGACATAAGAAGAGGATTTATAAAGAGTCTGGGATTATCTACTCTAATAGATGAGGTATGGATTGGATTTAATGCTTTATTCATATCTATATTAGTTTTGATCTTGTTTGTAGGATTCAAATGATTAGTTATTGAGTTTTGTGAAGTAATGTTTTCTTCTAATTTATGAGACCTTTTGTGCTACATGGTTAAGAGTTAGTTTTTTTCTTACTCACGACGAGTAAAGGTCTAAGTAAGGGAATTTCTGATGTGAGCCAATCATGATGGCTTAATTTGAAAGATTGAGCATACATTATGTTAGTTTTTAGTCATATTAGTCGAGTTGTAATTCCCAAGCCATAGAGTGATTATCAAGTATTCAAGGGCTTTTACACACATTTGAGAAGAGTAGAGAGTATATGTTTAATGAGCTATAGAATAGAGGATTTTCCATAAATAGAATGTCAAAGTTGTAGATGCCGAAGAAGGAAAGTTGACAAAGAACCGTCCGCGACGCGTGCCTTTTTGTGTCGCGCCCCGTGTCAAGGATCCAGTGGAAGATTATCTCATTGTTGGTGATTGGTTAGTATGCTATAGAATATAGGATGATTTCGCCATATTTTTCCTTCCGCGACTGGCGCCTTATTCGTCGCGCCCCGCATCCACCAGAAGATCGAGGATTTCTGAGTCATCTCTCATTTCACCTACACAGATAGACTTTTACATTATTATTTCCCAGTTAATTAGTTACATTAGATATCATAGTTAACATATTATTAGTTATTGTTATATGGTAGAATTAGGTCCAGTTAATCTCCTATATAAGGATTCTTCTCCCTACGAGACAAAGTTCGGTAGTTTTTAGACATTTTTACAAATTCATAGTTCAGTATTTATGATGAATTAAGTCCTCATACATTGTTTTGCTCGATTACTGAAGTTTATACAATGTTTTAGATTTAATAAGTGTTTCTCTATCACTTGTTAATTTTGTATGTGTTGATTGTGTTTTCTCTTGATTATAAAATTTATTGTTTTTATTCTTAGTTAAATTGACAATCTAGCTTAGTTCTATTTTTTCATATCATTTTCAAATAATACAACTTAATGTGGTCCCTAACGTGTTGCATACATGTTAAAGTAGGAGTTACATACATAATTTGAGATTTGTTAGTTATGGTTGTGTCTTATTCCAAACTATTCCTTTTAATTAAGGACAATATAAGAATTAATATTGATAGGTGACAAGAAATACAAGGATTGAAACCGTTATGATATATACATGGATTAGTTTAGTGAAACACTACTATTCATAATTAATGATCAAAATTGTTATTTTTAATCAATCATACAACCCTCTATCATGTTCTGAACTAAAACTAATAACTTTTTCCTGCTATCATGCTTCTCTGTGGTATCAACCATGTGTTACTAGATACTTCATATTGGGTATTCATCAAGAAAATTAATTCTAAAGTCTTCGATGGTATACCACGTCACAACCTGATATAGTTTGGATCAGGAATATATTAGGAGTAGTTTAAGAAAAACTTTTCTCACATTTACCTTGATTGTTTTTGGTTTATGCATTAACTTGTAGGTATGAAGGAGGCATTCCAGACCCCGCACAATCAACCTCGAGTCCTACAATGGGGGTACATATCTTAAACTCTACAAGGAAGCAATAAAAAATTAAAAAAGAGAGAAAAAGATGCCTTGAGCACAAGAAAAAAAGAAAAAAAGAAAAATCAAAATTAAGAAAATAAATAATAAAATAAGGATTTCATTGTTTTCTCCTCACAAATTACCACACTACCCCTATCCTACAAAAGCCAAATTCTAAAATTCACAAACCCTAATCTCCAAAAGCTCCCAAAAAGTCAGAATCTGAATTCTTTCTTGTCGACCACCGCTATGACCCATGCCTTTGCCGCCATGCCCGACACTAACGCCCTTCCTGACATGCCTTCACCACCATCACAACCTTTCCACCATTACCCCTCCACTATCACCACTATTGGGAATTTGAACTTCGGGACTCGTCCCTACGAAGTTTTTCCCATTGGTTTCATTTGTTTTAATGATGGTAAACAAATCTACTACCAATATCTTAAGGTGATCAAGGCATTGCATGTACAAGATACTTTAGCACCAAAAATAAGAGATTGGAAACCAAGTGTTTCGGACGTCCTACCTATTGACAAAAAGAAGACAAGCTTCCGGATAAGAAAGGCCAAAGAGTGCCAAAGTGGTTCAAGCCGTTAGGATGCGCGGGACATTGAATTGTTAATTATGGAGATAGGCGTGCAATATCTTTGAAGGATATTATCCTAACCATCTTGTCGAGGATAATAATATTTATAATATTGAAACTAAGATTTAGCTGATGTGGCACTAGGTTATTAGGGTTGTCGTGTGTAATTAGGGTTGGTTAGTGAAGCCCAACTCATTAAGCCTATACATAGTTGATAGCATTCACTTGTATAGGAGAGTTTTCACGTGTGTGATTAAGATAGATTATTAGAAAAGAATTTTTAAGCTACTCTTGAGAGAGTAGACAGTGATTGCTACAGTAAGGCAGAGTCTTGAGTGACTACACTAGGAATTGTATATTCCGTCCTTACTGTGTAATATTTGTTTAATAAAAAAGAGTAAATGAGTTTTCCCCTAGATAAGAGATTACCAAAGGTTCTCACGGTTTTGTGACTTGAAGTGTGTTTATTTGGTATCATCCACAACAAAGGTACAAAAGCTCATAATAGTACCTACGTAGTACCATCGACGATCCTACAACAACCTATCTAGATCCACATAAGAAATCCCCAACCTCTTTTCGCTTCCCAATTGGTGATTTTCTTGAGTTTTATGAAGGAATCGAACTGAAGTTTGTGTCACAACCACTTTTTAAGTTCGAAATTAGAGTTGGAATACATTCCCGTACAAATAGGCGAGATCAACGCTAGCATGCCCCGTGCATTTTTTCAGTGCCCCGCGTCAATATGTGTTGTGATCCGTGTCATGTATTATGTGATTTTTGTCTTTTCAATTGAAGTCGGCCTGTGACCATTAGCCATTTCCACCGCAACTTGCTGGGTTGTTCATGGAAATTCCTGAACCTAACTTGGTTTGAAGTAAGTACAAGATCTCCTCTCCTTTGAATAATTTTAATTATGTATAATGGTGACTACAAGACACAAGAAGTGATCTCCTAAAGAGAGAGATTGATTAAAAGTTAAAAGGTACCAAGAAGCTCGTTGTACCGAGCAACATTATAAGCATAATTGATTTATCCAAGATGGGCTTCAAACACCATGTTCAAGAGCAATTTTATCATGGCGATTTAGGTTTGTTTTTGGATATATAAGATTTTGGTTATACATACTTCACCATCCATTTTGTTGCTTCTTTAATCCCAAAGTTTAAGCTGATTCTAGAAGGGGACAAGAAAGTTACTTCTTGCACATTCAGTTATGAAAAGACCTAGCACAAGGTGCCGATAACTGATTTGAGAAAGAGATTAGGTGTCATGAAGGATTGCACACCAGAATGATCTTCATTTCCAATTTCCGAACCGCTTGATTTTTGGGAAAACGCCACACATGATATATTCATGGCATGCAACAAGAACAATAACCGGGTCACATATCCTCCACATTAGTTGGCGTGCAAGTTGCTCAGAATCAGTTTTTTGGCCACTCAATTGTCAACCGGTTATCATATCATGATTTGTGCAACACCTGGTGTTAACCTCGCAGTTGAGTATCTCTCCCTGTTGGATGACTTTGTTTTTCTAGAGCTTAAAGCAAATGCAAGACCTAGCCAATGGTCAAATAATTCATCAAAACACTCTTTTCACTTCCATTGCTATGATTTTGTGTTATATCCTAACATCAAGTGGTGATGAAGTTGAGACAGCTTCATGTAATATTGAGTGTTTGAAGAAACTGGATTATCTTACAGTTCAGAATGACAAAGTTATGTTTTGGATCTCATATAAGTGCCACCAAGGTCCAGCTACCAAGAGAATTTTCGTTAGGACCTTTTGTCGGTTATTATTACATCCAATTTGTTACAAATTCTTTGAAGGCACATAGGTTAGATGACTTAGAAGATGATGGTACAACTCGACATCGACCCCGTCGACACACCGACTGAGAAGGTGCAATTCAGTTACTGAATGATGATCGGCCACACATTGGGACGAGGCACCTCAACAATTAGAATCAAATAGTGATCGCACACCATAACAGACTTGATGAGATGATGATACGACTACACCGAGAGACACACGATCACATTGATGAGCCTCACATATTAAAGTTGGCATTATTATCCACCAATTTTCGACTGCACTGAGTCTTTTTACTTTCTTTTCCCTATTATATAGTTCCAGTTCTGATGTTTTTATGACTGAGCGTTATCTAAGTATGTGGGAGTTCAGGAAGAATTCACTTTGCCTTATATCTATTATTTTGTGTCGTCTCATTATTTTTTATCATGATTTGATGTGGGTAGTTGTAGTTTGTTTCGAGGTTATTGAGTCTGTATATATACGATTCATGTACTTTACTGTGAGAGTTGTACACGAATATCATACATTTCTTAGTTTACTACAATTAGTTCTTGTATGTAGGCAGTATTTTCGAAAAAATAGAAAAATATATGAAGGAAAGAACATAAAAAAGAAAAAATAGTGAATAGAAGGCTATGAAATAAGAAGAGTCATAAAAGATGCTTTGGGGCACAAAAACTTTTCACCTTTCCGTTTCACCATCACCTCCACCATCTTTCCAATTCTTTTTCCATATGTCGCCTCCACCATTCATGCCACTTTTACCGCCGAAAATGATTCCATCACTTTCTTCCATGTTGACAGATTTTGGTTTCCTACCTTGACTTTGGTGTCATACCATCACTCTCCATTATTTCACAGTTTGATGAGATGTATTGAGCATGTCTACTGTGTTCTCTGAGTACCGAGACAGAGTTTTCCACCAGAAGCCCTAACGTGCATGTGTCTTCAGTGTCACACCACGCATCTGTGTTCCTAGTACTACGTTGATTCTGGTTTGGTGACTCTATGATAAATTCCGTCACTTTCTATTTGTTTTCCGCTCCCTTACTCCTATCTATGTGTCTATGTTTATCTACACCTTTTTGTTTTAGTCTAAGATCTACACTGAGGACAATGCAGAATTTAAGTTGGGGGATAGTTCATTATTGTACATAATTCACTAGACTTTTCATAGTTTTGTTGAGTGAACACTTCAATTCCAAAGTAGATTTATTTTTATCACAATTTTGTCTATTGAGTGTGTAAATATTGAATTTGTTTTAAAAAAAGAAAAACTAAAAAATTAAAAGAAATGAAAAAGACACAAAAAGAAAAACGCAATTGAAATCCTGGGGTGATCATTCATGCAATAAGCAAGTAACTTAAACCAGTATAGACTGGTACAATATGAGGTTATCAAAGGTAAGATATTATGTGAGCCCATTACAAAAGAAGAGGATTGACTAGGTGAAATCCTAGAATGGCGCATAGGCAAAAACGAGATAAAAAAAGTAATTTATAGGTTTGTTCATTTTGGCCAAGGTGACATAAGAAGAGGAGTTTTAATGAGTTGGTATTATCTACTTTAAGCTTATAGTTGAGGCATGGATTGGATTTAATGCTTTTTCACACCTATCTCAGTTCAGATTTTGGACGAAGGATTAGGATGACTAGTTTTTGATTGTTGTGAAGTCATATTTCTTATACTTCTTAAGACCTTTTGTGCTACGTGGTTGAAAGTTATGTTTTGCTTACTCGAGACGAGTAAAGATCTAAGTATGGGGGATTTGATGTGAGTCAATCATGATGGTTTAATTAACAAGATTTCTCACACATGTATCTTAGTTTTTATCCATAATAGCCAAGTTGTAATCATCCAAGCCAGAAGAGAGATTATCAAGTATTCAAGGGTTTCTACACACTTTTGAGAAGATTAGAGAGCATCTATCGAAGGAGCTACAAAATGGAGGAGTTTCCATATAATCAAGTTGAAGTTGTAGCTATCGAAGAAGGAAAGTCAACCAAAGATCGGACGTGAGCCGCACCTTTTCTTCCGCGACCGCCCTAATGTTCTACGAGAACTGTCATGTTTTGGTGATTAGATGATCAGTTACAGAAGATAGAAAGATTTCACCCAATTTTACCGGCCCCCTACCCCACCCATAACCGTCGCGCCCCACATCCACCTGAGGATCAAAGATTTTTTAGTCGTTTCTCATTTCACAAGAAGAGACCAACTTATATATTACTATTTCTCATTTATTCAGTTAGAATAGATTTTGTAGTTAATAGTTTATTAGTTTCTGTTAGCTGGTAAAATTAGGTCAAGACAGTCACTTATATAAGAAGTCTTTCTCCCTATGAGCAACAGTTCAACCAGTTCCATAGTTTAGATAATTTTACAATTCATATTTTAGTAGTTATGAGGAACCAAGTCCTCAGAATTTATTCTTTTTTTACAATTAAAGTTTATACCAAGTTTCCATTTTCATAAGTGTTTCTCTATCAATTATTAATTTCATACACGTTGATTGTGTTTTCTCTTGATTATAAAGTCTACTGTTTTGTATACTTTGTTAGATTGACAACCCAACTTAAATACAAATTTCATATTATTATCAAGAAAACAACTTTAATATGGTCAGAGTGGTTGCGTACATGTGAAATGAGGAATTACACACAATTGGAATTTGTCAGTCTCGCTGTGTCTTATTTCAATTGTGCCTTTCTAGTAAGTAGAAAATGTGATTTACAGGGTTCCGGTTGTAAATGTAGATTGTGAATGCATTTTCTAGCAAAGGACAACATAGGAATTAATATTGGCAGGTGGCGAGAAACACAAGGATTGATCCTATTTTGTTGTATACAAGAATTAGTTAAGTGAAACAATACTCTTCATAATCGATAACAAAAATATCTATTTTGAAGCGTTCTTACAAAAACGATACAACCCTTGTCGTGTTCTTTATTAACGCTATTATCTTTTTCCTATTATCAAACTTATGGCTAGGATTGAACCTGGTCTTACTAGATACTTCTATATTGGTATTCATAAGTAATACATTTGACAGTCTTATTTTCCAATCTAGAAGTACTTCTCCGAGGAAATCAACTTTCCCAACATATCCCTGGAACCGGGAGTGGAATTCTTCAAGTGACTCACCCTTCTCCTAAGCCACAGTCATTCATAGCATGAAGGATCTCATGATGGTGCAAGAAGATAGGGCGCTAAGGTGAAGTAAAATGGTCACATCCCTCGAGGTAGAGCTCGTTCCATGGCCAAAGCAATCCAATCATTGGTAGCTCAAGAGAGTGCTGGCAACTCAAGACGAGGGAACCAAGGTCATCTTATGACCATCCTTACCTTTGTCCTTGAGGTTTGAGTCCATCTTAGTTTGTTGGTCATATGAACTAGCCCCTTAGTTCTTGTAACTAACAATGCCTCAGTTTTAATGATAACAAACAACCTTATGAACTAAGATATGTATTGAGTGAGATATTGTAGGAAATCGGTAGGCCTTTGAGTTAATTAGGTGATTTATGCATGGAAAGCAACGAGCTAAAGTAGATATACAACAACGAGTCCAACGATAAGAATATCACTTAACGCGCTTAATCAGGAGAAAGGGAACCGAGTGCTACTGGAGGGAACTGAACACGAGAGTGAAGAATCGAGCTGCAGAGAAGTAAAGCGCTATAAAAAGAGGACGCACTCAAGGGAACCGAATACACTGAAGGGGACCAAGCGCGTATATATGGAAAGAAATCTTTCAAGGTGCCATATAGAAGGAAAGATTTGATACGCCAAAGATTTACCAGATTCAAGATCTTAATTGTTGAAGCAAGTTTGTTATTATACTCGGCTAGTTTAGATTTAGTAGTTTATTTATTATCATTATCATGCTTTTAAGTAAGTAGTTGCCGGTGATTATGCCATAGAATAAATAGTTTAGTTCATTTATCTTTAACGTTGTTGTTGAACACAAGAGAGAGAGTTCATCTTGATTTAGGACTAAGGCAATAATTAGGAGAGTTCAGGAAGAAACTGAGAACTATGTGTTCGCCTAATAGTTGTAAATCCTACGAGAAAATCAAATCAACAATCGTTTTGGAATTAATTTTTTACTTGTTCTTAGTCTTGTATTTTCGCACAAAAGTTCAATCTTTAGCTAGGGCTAAGATCTTAACGATCCACAATTGCTATAAGAGCAGGATTCAATTCCAATACGACAATGAAGAACTCAGAATTCAGCCTCGGCATGTCCTTCAACAAGCCTCACCAGCTTCGAGAAGGAGAACTTGATTGGTGGTTGGGAGTGCACACGACGTTCATTCAAACCCAAGACTACCAATTCTGGAAAATCATAGAGCTTGAAGATGAGGTGCTACCAGAGTTGAAGGCAAGAACGGAATGACAACCAGAGCACTACACCAAGATGGAGAAGGATGCAAAAGCTCGACACTTGATTCTTTGTGGACTCACCCGCATGGATATTGACAAAGCCATTGGCATACAAATGACCAAAGACATGTAGGAAGCTATCATCTCCATACATAGAGGGAGCGAAGACCAGAAGGATAGCAGAGAGTTCACGCTTCAAAGGGAGTTTCAGTCCTTCAAATAACTCCCTGGTGAAAGCATGTCAGCCTGCCAGTCGCGCTTCACAATTCTAATCAACAAATTTACTACCTCTGGCATAGTCGTCCCTTCCTCAGAGTAGACACTGACTGTCATTTATGTTATGAGCGAAAAATTCGAGCGCTCTCATGTCTCCAGACTGCAAGAAGCTTCCAGTAGTTGACATATTTGGCAAGTTCTTCGACCAAGAGAATTCTGACTCACTAAAGGACTTACGAGTAAAAGAAGCCACTGGATTAGCGCTGAAGCTCACGAAGATGCTTGAGAAGATGGATATCAATGACTGTGAAGACGATGAGGAAGATGATATAGAAGTCGCTCTCATGAAAAAGATGGTAAAGAAATGGTTTAAGAAGAGAGCTGGACTAGGAGAATTATCTTCCTCGGCTAAGCGTGATCTCAAGGAGTACACGTGCTATAACTGCCAAGAGAAGGGACATCTTGCCAAGACGTGCATCAACACAAAAGTAGAGGCCACTGAAAAGAAGGCACTTTTCACAGCATGAGGAGAAGAAGATGATGAAGCTGACCTTCACGAAATATTCCAAGGCAAATGTCTCATGCCCAACGCAGAGGCTCTTACTTCCGAGGTAAAATCTCTTGATTCCTTTCCTAATTGCTTAAACATGCTTGAAAAGAAAGACCTTATTAATATGATTAAGGGGCTACTAGAAGACACTAAAGCTTTAGAATCTCAAATCACAAAATTTGATGAGGAAGTAACTGAACTACTTAGTGAATGTCTAGACTTGTCCAATAGGTATCTGACAAAGAAAAGGCCTTAGTAAAATCTAGGGAACTGAGTCTGATGACGAAATCTTGCGAGGGCTGCAAGGGTAAGCAACCTAAAGAGGGACTGTCAAAGGAGTTAGAACTCAAGGTAGAAAGCGACTTAGGTCTAATTCTTACGAAGATCACCGAATTAACACAATCTATTACTCTACCACAAAAATGACTTTTTATCTCCAAACATGATATACCAGATCTAAAATACTCGATGTAATAGGACGTTAAAATATTAAAAAATCAATTTTCCTTTAAATTTTGGTACTAAAAATGAATTTAATCAGATATAGTTTTAAAATGCCCCGGTTATATTCTCTATTAGTAATAGATACCGTAAATATAACCTGGGCCTTTATTTGACAAATATCCGGCATATAATGCGGGTATATAACCCGGATTTGGTCATGAAAAAACGCCCGGTATATATTGTCTCGGTAAAAAAATGGAATTTTTTTACTATAATCCCGGTTACTTAAGATCCGCGTTAAAATCCTACCTATTTACCCGTGAAAAATTAATATCCGGTATATAAAGTGTCAGGTGCAAACAAATCTTATGGTGTAAAATGCGAACAAATAAAAATGCATGCTGGAGGTCTAAAAATGCATCTCGGAGGTCCAAAAATGCATGCCAATTAAAATGCATGTCGGAGGCCCAAAAATGCATCTCATTAAAAATTCAAGTTGGATGCCTTTTCATATATCTGTATTTTACATGCATTTTTAACGCATTAGCATGCACTTTTAGCACATAAACATGGATTTTTCCAACATAAGCGTGCACTCTCAACACATAAACTTGCATTTTGATTAAAAATGAAAGTGCATGCTTATGTGCAAAAAATGCATGCTTATATGCAAAAAGTGCATGTTAATGTGTTAAAACTGGATGCAAAATATACATGCATAAAAATGCCTCCGATATGCATTTTTAAACTTCTAGCTTGCATTTTTATTGACATGCACTTTTTAGCCTCCGACATGCATTATTAGGCCTCCAGCTTGCATTTTTTCTTAAAATGGTCTAGTAAGCTAAATTTATTCTCATTTTACACCATAAGAGTTGTTCGGACCTGAACTATAAATTATACCCTTAACTCTTTTCCTTCCGAAACCCATTTACTGTACTACACCTTAGCACACATTTCGCATCCACCTTTATTGCCCCCGTGCCGCCACCGCCATCTTTGACCTAGGTCTGCCATCTCCGAACGATCTCTCCTCCCTGCCTTCCCTCCCATTCCAGTAGGGTTCTCCATTCCACCGTCGTCCGCGCTGAATTGACGATGAGCAGCGCCGCCTCTCACTTCTTGACTCTCCTTTGCACGTTGTTTCCTCTCTGCTACCCCACCTTCATTATCGCTCCTCTCTTCTCTTCCTCTCTTCCCATCAACTCTTCCTCTCTCTCTCACCTCCCACTTGCTCTTTTCTCCACCTTCTCCATCGATTCCAGTTCATGCTCAAACCCTTAACGATGATCAATTCCAGAACTATTCTCCTTCCTCAACCTCCGTCAATGGCGCTGGAGGCTTTTATCCATGACAGAAGTTGTTTAAGCTTATCAATTTAATCCAATTTTCTCGTTACTCTGGTCGCCTTCATGGAAGGCTCTGATTATTTTGTCGATGATGGTGGTGCGGGCCTGGGATTCATGAGATTTGTGAATGCACACTTCACTTTTTTCTCATGACCTCGTAAGTCTCTTGTGGTTAGTTTTTGGGTTTCTCGTCTTCTGTAAATTTGCGTAGCATCCTCAGGAGTTTAGAAGAATAAAGGGAAATTTAAGTTCAATGAGGGAGCACGCTGAGCTGCTAAGTTCTGTGAGAGATGATATCAGCGAGTATAAAGTGTGCATTCATATTCTATTTTTCAGCTGTAGCTTTTTTCTTATAAGCCAATATCCATAAATTCGTGCCTTTTTGCAGCCATCAGGAAGCATGACACTACAAATGCAGCTTCTACAAGTAAGAGCAACAATTCATGGAAACATATCTCATGTAAGTTCAGATAATACTTAGCTTATACAGTATGAATGACCAAATTTATTCGTACTGCAGTTCATAATTCAAAAGGAAATACTCCATAGTAAATGCTAAATTAGTAATTGCTTGTGCGAATTTCTACAGCATGTGACAGTTAGAGAAAAATATCATAAATGTAAATTGAACAGAGAGTTTCACTAAGTTACATCATCTCTTAGATGTGGAGGCTATTTGATTAACCATCAACAATAAGTATTAAAATTAGGGGATGTATTGATCATGTCCACTCTCTGATTTTACAAATTAACCAAAAAACATCTTTATTAATAGCCAGCAACAACCTAATTTACCTGCTTTGCTCTGCCTCCTTCTCATTGGCGTATTTACAGTTGGCAGATTTGCAGGTACCAAGTTTCTCTCTGCCTCCTTCTAATGTATTTGCTTTAATGTGTAGGTGTTTATTCACACCTTTTCTCCATAGTCTGTTTTGACAATGGCTCTTAACTTGGTGTGGAATTCAGATATGTAGAAATTAGCTACATTTCTCTGTTAAAGAAGTGCCAAAACATAGCTCTTATTATTAATTTACAAGACTAACAAACCAATTTGCACTACTGTGATTGACTACTACGAAAGGTGATTAATTAAGAACTGTAGGTCCTAGAGTGAGACATGTTTTTAACTTAATTATGTTTATTTAAAGTAATAAAAAAAATTGTTTGTAAATTTATGCTGAAAGATGCTATAGAGACTCTTTCAGCATAAATTCGCAATTTCTTGAGTTGTGTTTGCTGAAATAGTTTGGAAATATATGATAAGGAGGAAATAGTTTCGACGGACATGGTCAATGTCTTAAACCGCTCTCAATCTTATATTGGAGTAATATTCTTATAGAATAAGGATCCGGTGAAAACAACCCTTATGGTGTGAAGTGCGAACTTTCTCGGGTACACATATAACACACTAATGTTCACATATAACACGCTAATGTTCACATCTAAGGGGATAAAAAAATCACCCAGAAAACGTAAAAAATAAAAATAAACAGTTCACCATTAATTACATAAATGCCACCGCGTGGATTCATTAAAAAACCCATCTTTTAATCTCAGCCCTCCATTTTCTAATCTAATGGCTCAACATGCTTCGCACTTCACACCATAAGGGTTCACCGGAACTCACCTCTATTCTTATAACATTATGTTATGTAATCTTTCTTGAGTTGTGTTTGTGGAAGTAGGTGTCTTTCAACATGCAACTAGAAGTGCACATCTTAAACTTTATTGCGTTGAAATTAAAACTTTGTGACCGTTTTGGAGTTGCAGGTTTTGGCCGAATAATAGAAGTAGGATGGATCTCTTGAAGAACACTGGTAGGTGAATATGTTGTGCAGTTGTTTAGTTACATCAATTTACGTCAATGTTTTTCTGAGTGTTTAAGGACGATATGTTTGTTGATGCATCATGCATGGTAGGAGATTTTGTACGACTCATTGTGATCTACTCAGATGTTAAATGTGGCCATTATGTATGTACGGATAATACTGTATGCTAATATTTCTTTCTTGATTTAGACATTGCAACCTCTATAGTGGTGTTCTACGAATTTTCTTTTTAATTTGAAGTCTCTCCATGCTTCATTTATCCAAATATTTGTACTGCAAGTTGCAACTTGCAAAATTGGGTGTTGAGAAATGGGATATCATGTATGATATATATAGTTAGAATGTTAGATCAGTTGCCTTATGCCAATAAAGAAATTCTGTGGGAGGTGCGTGCAGATTATCATAGGACTGAAGGTTTCACTACAACAACAACAAGGTGGATCAAAGGCTGAATTAGCAAAGAAATATGCAAACCACAGAAGACGTACAATTCGGCTATGGGTATAGTTTCTCTTTTCCTTTTCCAGCTTTCAATAATATATCTTACTTGCTTCATGATAGAAATAATCAGCAACTGCATATTCTCTGTATTTAGGGAAGGGTTTCTATATAGGATTTGGTATTCATGCAATGCCAGAGGATAGTAGAATAGATGTTGCATAATAGTTATTGGTGTAGGAAGAATTGTTAGATTACATCTTGATACTTGCGTAGTTCCATTGAGCATTTTGGTAAGCATAGGGCAAATATGAGAAATTGGGAGTGGCAATCTAAATTAAGAATTTTATGTGCAAGTATGATTCGTAAAGGAGTTGTGTTTATCTAATGCATGCTAAGTTTGAATTTTTTAGCCATGTTAATCAATTTTAGTGGAAGGATACGAGGTAGCAGCAGCGGATCTATCAAGTCAGATTTGGCAACTTGATGTGAAAATAAGTGACATAATATTCCGTTAACATCATTTCATATATCTTTGTAGATAGATGCTCATTTGCTCACATTTGACTTAAAAATTTGATTTGCAGCCCCAGAAGCATTTTTCTACTTACCTAGAGGAATTTATTAGCAGCGTAAGTCTTTTTTTGTGATTGAATGAGTAGAACAAGTTAAGTTATCCATTTTTATCTTCTACTAAATAATATGAATTTTATCCATTTTTATCTTCTACTAAATAATATGAATTTTAGACAAGAGTTTTAAGCTGAAACACACCAAAATGAACAGAAAAACCCCACGCAACAAAACTTTGTGGCATATCATTAAGGTTAATTGCTGAAATTTCTTTCATATATTGTGTTTAGTTTACTATGACATATTAGTTATGATTATTTTTATTTTTGGTTTCTTTTTGAATTGTACTGTCATCGTCAAGAAAATGTGATTGATTTTGGATACTATGTGCTCATGTTTATGCGGAAAATTGTCATTTCCCAAAAGCAATCTTTAACTATACCTACTGTAAGAAATTTATTTTTGTTTATCACTTATTCAATTTTTTTGAGACTTTCCTTATTAATACTTAACAAGGTTGATATTTATTGGTATGATAACAAGACTACTTACAAGCATGAAGATATTGATGAAATTCGAAGGGAGTGGTTGGATTATTTTATATCTCTTATTTATGTAAGCAATTACATATTTTCATTTTGTATTACGATTTCATATGCACAATTGAATATTGTTGTGTTTTATATATTTGCATGTGTTTCACTGTCTCTATAGGTACTCTTAATGTTTTTGTGTTCTTATATATTTCTCCATGGTAGTGAAAATGATTAACTGTGAATTTGTAGAAGTGAATTTCCTTGATCAAAACTATTATAGACAACAGATACAATAGAGACACTCTAAGTGAATTCTTGTTGCTGAATTATTGTTGTTGAATTGCTGTTGTTTTTGAATTGTTGTTGTTGAACTCTTGTTGCTGAAGAAAGCGTACAGTTGTTGTTGCAGTTACACAATTATTGTTTTTTTTTACTTTCTATTGTTGATATATTTCAAAGCCCAATAGTTGTTGAATTACTGTTGTTGTTGTTGAATTGTTGTTTTTGAACTGTTGTTGCTGAATTGTTTTTGAATTGTTGTTGCTTAATTGTTGTTGCCGAAGAAAGTGTACAGTTGCTATTGCAGAATTACTTTTGCTGAATTGTTGTTATTTTTGAATTATTTTTTGAATTGTTGTTGTGGGGGACCTATTGTATGCTTTCTTCTAGCTCTATGACTCTATGCTCAACTCAAAGATTATCAGTTTAATTTCTCTTTCTTATTGAATTAATAGGTGAAAACTCAACTCTTGGAGAAGATGAATCTGAAGGTAGAAGAAGAGTATCAATGTTTTAGGCTTGTAGTGATTTTAAGTATTGCCTCTTGAGTAGGATGATACTACGACGATAGTTTGTTGCTCTTTGTTTAATCGAGAAAGTTCGGATCATAGTACTATTAATATGGATTATTATGAAACTTTATCAATATCAGTACATTGTGTTTTCGAGTTTTAATGACATTATTGTTAGTAAAGGCGTTTTTTGATTGAATTCTTCTTTGAAAATATATAAATGACAGGGAGAGATTGAAAAAATCAAGCTGGTATTTTTGGGCTAGGTACTAGAATATAACACGGAACCGATAACGCGGATGTAGAAAAATAATGTGGCAAAATTGGGTAGAATATAAGCCGGGTATTGCACTTCTAATCCGGCATAATATGTACTGTTTTTATGGTATATTTGGGGACTTTTTTAATACGGACGTGTCAAATATCAGTTTTATATTCTACCCTTTGAAACTTACTTTCAAAGAACTTTTTAAAGCGGGTGTGTAAATTTAGGTCCGCGTTATATACTCTATTATACACTGGAGCTGAACACCGGATTTGTTTTTGCTAAAATCCGGGTTATATGACCAAAAACGTCCGGGTTAAAAAAGCCATTTTTGTGGTAGTGTTAATGAGAAAATGGTGAACCAAACTATCTTTGTAAATGATAGACCTGGATTTGGATATGACTTAGATTCCTCCAAGTGCTCGAGTGCTAATGAAAAACTCACCAGTGAATTAAGTGAAAAAGTTGAGACCTTAGACAAGGCCCTTTAAATCTATAGAAGCAAGAATGAATTCTTAGAGAAAAAGGTTAAGGCACTTGAACAACCATTGGTGGATGACAATTACTGGTTTCATGGGGAAAAGGTTCTAAAGATGTATCTGAGCCAAGCCCTAAGAGAATGCCACAAGTATACTAGATCCCACGATCAAGGATAGGAAGCCCTTTAGACCTGGAAAGGGAAAATACGATTATGTGGATTACAATGAATGGTGTAGATTTTGTGGTAACAATGGTCAAACTATACGCTCTTGCAAGAAGAAGTAAGCGCTAAGTAAAAAGGCATATATGTCACGCACGCACTACACTTGAAGTGAGTAGCTTGAATGATGATTCTTACTTAGTGCATGCCTCTTCATCTAAAGGCCAAAGGCTTGATCATAGTACCTCTCCTCATACTAATCAGAAAGCTAATCCACCTAGAAAAGCTGAGCTTCAATGCATTCCAAAAGTTTGATTGCTTATTTGCAGGGAAACTTGAGCAGCGGGGACAAATGGTACATAGACAGTCACATGACCAGAGACAAGGAGAGACTACAAAGTTTTCAAGAATATGACAGTGGAAGTGTATCATTTGGTGACAAGAGAGCTAGAGAAATAATTGGACATGGAAAGGTACATCTCAATGACAAGATAGAGATTCAGATGGTGAACTTTGTGGAGAGCCTTCGCTACAATCTCTTAAGTGTAGCTCAATTCTGTGATGAGGGACCAAACAAGGTGACTTTCACCAACTCGAAGTGCTTTGTGAGAAATGCTACTGGGGAAATCATCTTAAGGGGAAAGCGAGTTAACAACCCGTATATATTCGACTCCAACTTCATCCCAAAAAGTCACCTTTGTCTTGCTACAATAAAAGATCAAACCGACTTATGGCATCAACGACTAGGGCACATCAATCCACATCTTCTACATAAGCTACATGCAAAGGAGCTAGTCCGCGGCTTACCTCTCATCAAGATAGACAACATGACACACTGTGCTAATTGCGTCAAGGGAAAGCAAGTTAGGAGCTCATTCCAAGCTAAGCAGGACATCACAACAAAGAAGCCCCTTGAGCTACTTCATATGGATCTCTATGCGCCAATGCGTGTTCAAAGCCCTGGTGGAGCACTCTACATATTTCTGATCGTTGATGAATACTCCAGGTTCACTTGGACCTTATTCATGTGCTCTAAGGATCAAGCCTTTTCACGCTTCATCGAGCTAGTTGCCTTACTTGAGAATTCTCTATCTCTGAAGGTGCGATCTATAAGATCAGATCATGGAACTGAATTGGAGAATGGTGATATGCTGAACTACTGCATTGAAAGAGGAATTGCTCACAACTTCTTAGTCCCTAGGACTCCGCAACAGAATGAAGTGGTTGAAAGAAAGAACCGAATGTTAGTAGAGATGGCGCGCACCATGCTACTTCAAAGTGGAGTCACTCCGTCTCTATGGGCTGAAGTAGTGAACACTACATGTTACATCACCAACATAGCCCTTCTACGACCTTCACTAGGAAAGACTCCGTACGAGAAGATCAAGGGATACCCTCCAAGCATATCTCATTTCAGGGTATTTGGATGCAAGTGCTACGTGTTGAATAATGGGAAAGATAATTTAGGCAAGTTCGATGCACGAAGTGATGAAGCCATCTTTTTTGGCTATGTCCCAGCAAGCAATGCGTACAGGGTGTTCAACCAGAGAACAAGAACCTTCGAGGAAAGCATACACGTAGTTTTTGATGAAGGCACGTTCCATTCTTCTTCATCAAATACCTCCAATCCATTCCCAGAAGTCACCCCCTTATAGGCATCCTCAGATATTGATTGAGACCCTCCTCCTAAAGCCTTAAACCCACTCACCCTTCCCTATACAACCTCAGTTCTCTCATGCCCAGACTCAGACAATGATAATGAAGGGCCCTCCCATTCAGACATCACTCAGAGTACAAAGCCTCCCATTAGAGCCTTTCAACAAAGGGGCTCAACCTCTAGAGAACATGCTCACCCCAGTTGACTCTAGAATCCACACTTGATCTCGTGTAGCCCGACTAGTACCTCTAGAGGTAATCGTCGAAGCACTTGATGAAACCACTAAGGAGACCAGTCTTTGTGCCTTCAACACCTTCGTCTCACTCACTGAGACTAAGAACATCAAGGAAGCCATTATTGATCCAGATTGGGTGGCAGCCATGCAAGAATAGCTTCATGAATTCGAGCGGAATAAAGTCTGGCGTCTAGTTCCTAAGTCCTCCAATTGCACCATCATATGAACTCGCTGGATCTTTCGAAACAAGCTCGATGATTCAGGAGCTGTGGTAAAGAACAAAGCACGTTTAGTAGCACAAGGGTACAATAAAAAAGAAGGGATCGATTACAAGGATACTTATGCTCCAGTCGCTAGATTAGAAGCCATTCTTCTTTTAATTGCCTTTGCTTCACATAAGGGCTTCAAGATGTTTCAAATGGACGACAAGACGGCCTTCCTTAATGGTGTGCTCAACGAAGAAGTTTATGTGAAGCAACCTCCAGGCTTTGAGGACTCGACACACCCAGAGCACGTGTATTTCTTGGACAATGCTCTCTATGGGTTAAAGCAAGAACCAAGGGCATGGCATGAGTGTCTCTCTGAGTACCTCCTCGCCAACACTACAAGAGGGGAACAATCGACAAGGCACTCTTTATCCAAGAAAAAAGGAGACATCCTAGTGGTTCAGGTATACGTTGATGATATTATTTTTGGCTCAAATAACATGTCGCTTGTAGAAAAATTCAAAGATGTAATGAGCAACAAGTTCGATATGAGCATGGAAGGAGCACTCAACTTCTTTCTCAGATTGCAAGTGGTGCAAAAGACTGAAGACATTCAAATTCATCAACAAAAACACCTAAGGGAGATCATAAAGAAGTTGGGATGGAAAATAGCAGAATTTTTTTCAAACTATACATAAAACCAAAAAGAATTATGAAAATGTACACAGTTTAAAAATATTTACCAAAGTATACATAGTATAGGTTTGGAGGGGGGTTGAAGGGTCGGAGACGCTAGCTAGAGTGGCGACTTTGGAGTGTGGCTATTGGGGTATGAGACGCCGGCAGTGGCGGCGCCTCTCATACATGAGACGTCGGCCCTGCCGGCTTCTCACTATTTAATTTGAAAGAAAAAACTAATATTTAACAATTTTTTATAAGAAAATAGTTATATAACATAAATAAATATTTAACATTTTATATAAAATTATAAAAGAATATTGTATGTTAAAAAATAATATTTGATAAGATCTCATAACACTAATAATAATTATCATATCCAAGAAAAATTCAAACAAATGTTAAATTTACACATAATCTATTTAATAGTCATCCTAATCTTGATCTTCATCCTCATCTTCATCCTCGTCCTCGTCCTCGTCCTCATCCTCGTCCTCATCCTCATCCTCATCCTCATCCTCATCCTCATCCTCATCCTCCTCCTCCTCGTCTCGTCCTCATTTTTCTCCCTCACACATGATAATGATGGATCAAACTCTGTATGCTCCCTTGTAAAATCCCTAGATGGCGGTCTTGTTGGGGAAATGAAGGCACTTGAAGCATTAGTTGAGGTGAATGTGTTTTGTGTGAATGAGGAAAATGGTGACGAAAAAAATGCAGACTCTGAAGCCCATGAATAATCACTGAAATGGGAAAATGTGGGTGTAGTGGTACATGGAGAAATTGATGTTGGTGGCCAAAACGAAGACGATGATGGAGGTGAGGTAAAATATGGTGGCATATGTGAAGTCATGAGAGGAGGTGTCGGATACGTCACAGGCGGTGAAGGCACTGCATAAGCCATAGAAGATGGTGTGAATGAGGGCATCGACTGGGGGACATCAGAAGAAAAAGGTTGTGGCATTGATTGTGATGGTGCAGATCCTCCTGGATGATGTGAATAAGGTTGCGGCATATACTGTGATGGCATAGACCCTCCAGAATATCCATAAGAGCTATATGGTGCTCCCCTTGTACCTTCTTGACTCCAGAAAAATGACTGGTCGACAGACATATGACCAAACACATCACTCCTTTCCGGAGGTACATATTGTCCTTATAAAAGGAAAACCAATTAAACGAGTAAAAATGATATTTAAGCATTTCACTGCAGCATATTGCATTAAACACTAACCATCATGTACAAGTCGGGAGCGACTGGTTGGTAGTGTCCTACTGGTGGACGAATCTGTGGAGATAGAAATTGTTGAGTGATTCTCTTGTACCAACTCATATACTCTTGTGCTACTCTTGAAATGTCAAAGTCATTGACTCTAGGAGCGAAAATAGATTCTGCACGTCGGTCCCATAATCGTATGTACTTCACATGTGTTGATGCCCAATCTTTGTCATGCTTCCCCTTTTGATCCAATTTATGCAACAATGGGAGATTATCACATGGTCTCGGTATATGTTGTTGATGACCAAATTGGCGCATCACACGATCTGGTCGATGCCACTCAACCATGTCAAAGCATATCAAGGGGACAAAAGCCATCCAAATATTTTCTCCTGAAGTGCAAATGTTTGGAAGACGACCTCGTACATCTGGTGTGTAGGTCTCCCATGTAAACTATGTACAAAATATCACATTTGAAAATTTGTAAATAACTTACATCATCATAAGCTATCATGTATATAATATATCAAACCTGGTCATCACGTTGTCTATCGAGTGCATCCCTATAATATGCAACATCCTTGGACTTCCCATTATACTTGTAACTACATCTCATCCACCTAAATTAAATTGAAATTGGTAAGAAATACCGGCAAAGTAATGGATCACCAATGTATAAGTTAGTAAGAAATAAATTTGAAATGAGATTGAACGATAGAAATTACCTGCAAAGTAATGGATCACCAATTTCAAACTGTTCACCAAATGGGGGGAGTGTTGAGCCTTCACCAAGGGTTATCTTTTCAATTCTCCTACTCTCTCTTCTCCTAGTTGCTTCGTCAATATTCCGTACTTTGAAACCAACAAATTTTGGTCTTCCTATCGGCATGCGAAGCCACGCCCATAACTACAATCATGTCATCAATGAGAATATAGAGTAACTATTTAATTACAAGAAACAAATTGATAATCAAGTATGGATGATGAACCTGAAGCAAGATCAAAGGTCCTCCCATGTCCATTTTTTCTCTTTGTGAGGCTCTGCACAATTGCCTATATAGGGTTGCCAAAATAGCACTTCCCCAACTATATCTTCCCGCCTTTTCGAAATCCTCCAACAAAGGCAAATATAGTACTTGCACATCTGTGCCACTTGCATCGGAGAACATTGATCCACCCATCATCATTAATATGTATGCACGTGCGTGGCATTTGACAATCTCATCATTCGCATTTTCAGGCAACTGATGAAATGTGTTCCGTATCCATCCCATATTCAAAGATGAACCCTTTAACATGTTAGGAGGTGCAGGCACACCTAGGAGACGGACAATCTCGGATGGCCAATGATGAGCTGCCGTGCCGGTCACCGCTATCCCATCTACACGACTGCCAGATAACAGAGCAACGTCTTGTAGAGTGATAGTGGCTTCACCCACAGCCAAGTGAAATGTGTGGGTCTCTGGTCTCCATCTCTCTACAAGCGCTGTAATCAGCGCAGAATCCAGGTCAAATTTGGTACCACTACGATATATGCCGTAGAAACCCGCTTGGGTAATATACATCAACACTCGAGGATCTGGAGTATACCAATGTCGAGTGTGATGCCTGTTATGGATAGGCTTCATTGTCTGCAATGACATATTATATATATAGTTATATAACTAAGTTTGAATTTAAATACAAGAGAGATTTGATAACAAACCATTTATAGACTTACGTAATTTGCATTCTCCCAAACGTTTGAAGATCTATGCTCGTGTTGTTGAGTGAGCACCTCAGAGGTTAATGGACCAGGGTTAATTTCCATTTTGCTATATCAATGTTGTCAATGAAAGAAAAAATTATAACATGATCAAATGTAATCATTCTAAATTTAAAAACAACAAATTAAATGGAATGCATAAGTATTAGACCAACTACATTAACAAACATCTAATTACATAACTAACACAAGAAAAACAACATCTAATGACCGGAGCTACTTGCTCGTGATGGACAAGACCTTCTATTGTGCCCAATTTGACCACATGCCCTACAACGTTTTTTTCCGGAAGCACTGTTTCTGTCCATCTCATTGGGGATACGAGTTGCTGTAGGCCTACCGGGATCTCGCCGCTTGCTCGGGTCTGGAACCAATGTCGGCTCGTCAAGCACTGGCCAATTCAAAATATCACCTACTGGATAAAAACTCGTCTCATATGCGCTCACGTGATCCTCCGTAGTGTAGAATCGATCAACATATAAACTATAATCAAGGCCTCGTTTACGACACACTGCTAAAACATGAAGGCATGGAATCTTATAATTCCTCCATTTTTGGCAGGTACATGTCCTTTGATGTAGATCCACGACGTATGTTACACGATCTCCATACTCATAAACACGTGGAGCACTCACTTGATATACATTTCTTGTCACATAAAATTCGGTCACTTGTGCTTTCCGAGATGCCTTCATATTTTTCTCAATCACGTTCTCAATTGCCTCCGAAAATAAGTATCCTTCCCGCCTTCGTGCAGCTCCTATAGCAACACGTTGCACAAAATATGAATTCAGCTTAAACCATGTCGCTTCAACAAGACCAAGGATAGGTAACGATCGACAATTCTTCAATACCCCATTGAAGCACTCAGACTTGTTTGTTGTCATGGTACCGTACCTATGACCATCGTCATGAGATAGAGACCATTTATCTGTTCCAGCATCTTCCAACCATTTTCTTGCATGTGGATTGTTAAAGCCAATAGCATCCATCCTTCTATCAAATTCTCCCTCTTCATCTACGTATGCGGTTGAACCAAGTAAATCCTTCAGCATCTTGTCTTTGAATTTAACGTGGAAGTTCAAAACTAGATGGCGAACACAAATTCTATGAAAAGCAACTGGCTCTTTCCAACGTTCTAGTTCCCTCATAGCCTTCAAGATGCCCGGATGTCTGTCTGAAATAACACACAAACCAGTACGTTGTGTCACCTTACGCCCTAGTACATCCATGAACCAAGGCCAACTTGAACCATTTTCACTCTCAACAATTACAAATGCAAGGGGATATATTTGTTCGTTAGCATCAATTCCCATTGCTATTAGGAGACATCCTTTATACTTTCCGTATAAATGAGTGCCATCAATTGTAATCAGCGGTCGACAATGCTCAAAACCCCGAATACATGGTCCATATGACCAAAACACACGTTGAACATCTGCACAGTACCGTCAAGTCTTGGTATTGTACTCCATTCAACAACAGTACCAGGATTGCGTTGTTGAACCGCAAGAAGGAAACGAGGCAAATCAGCATATGCTCCTTCCCAATCTCCAAAAACTGAAGCTATTGCTTTCTGCTTCGCAGCCCATGCTCTTCTATAAGTAACTGTCACCTGATATGCCTGTTGAATCATCGCAATGATCATCTTCGGCTGCAATGTCATCTGCACACGGATATATGGAATAATCTCTCGACATATGAACTTCTCGGTTATATTTCGGTTTTCTGTAAGCATGACATCTCTTACACAACTAGGAATGTGAGGACCTGTGTATTTTCTTATCATCCACAAATTGCCACCGACTAAATGAGCTGATAGACGCCATGTGCATCCTCTATTACTCTGCATACAAACCACACTGTACCAGTTACACGAGTGTCTTTCAACCTTGAACTCCTTCCCCCTCAAAACAGACCATTTAGTTATTGTTGTTTCCAAATCCTCCAAAGAGTGAAAAACTTGACCAACAACAAGCTCATCATGGTTTGGAAATGGATCCCTTGCTAGCCATGTTTGCCACAAGTTCATCATTGTCGTCGTCATCCTCCTCTGAGGAATTGTCATGATCGATGCCAAAACTATCAGAGTAAATGGCACCCGTTTCGTTACGTATTTGATGTTCTAGATTTGCCATGTCTGGCCTTGACTGTGTATGATATGAAACATCAAATGTAGATGCTTCGGCGATCTCGTACGATGCAAAATTTGGAATTTGATTTTCTCCACTATTTTCAACACCGGCAAGTAACCCTGTGAACGAGGTCCCGTACATCCACGAATAGTTGGAAGCCCCATCCCCATCCATATCTATCTTAGCAATGGGATTAAGAAATATAGAAAAATTTGTTATTTTATGAGCATATATTATCGTTAGGTAAACAATTTTGATTTTTATTCTTAATCTAATATTGATATATAACAATTTTGATTTTTTATTCTTAATAACTTCTAGAAGAAAATTCTAAAATTAATATATAATCCTGATTTAATATGCAATAATAATAACAATATTAATATGTATAATTACACAATAATTTCTAGAAGAAAATTCTAAAATTACTATATAATCACGATTTAACATGCAATAATAATAACAATATTTATATATAAAATTACACAATAACTTCTAGAAGAAAATTCTAAAATTAATATATAATCCTGATTTAACATGTAATAATAATAACAATATTAATATGTAAAATTACACAATAATTTCTAGAAGAACATTATAAAATTACTATATAATCCTGATTTAACATGCAATAATAATAACAATATTAATATGTAAAATTACACAATAATTTCTAGAAGAACATTATAAAATTACTATATAATCCTGATTTAACATGCAATAATAATACCAATATTAATATATAAAATTACACAATAACTTCTAGAAGAACATTATAAAATTACTATATAATCATGATTTAACATGCAATAATAATACCAATATTAATATATAAAATTACACAATAACTTATAGAAGAACATTCTAAAATTAATATATAATCTTGATTTAACATGCAATAATAATAACAATATTAATATATAAAATTCCACAATAACTCGTAAAAGAACATTAATTTTGATTTAACATGTAATAATAATAACAATATTAGTATATAAAATTACACAATAACTTCTAGAATAACATAGTAAAAGGACATTCTAAAATTTGACAATAAATTCCTAAAAGGATATTCTAAAATTAATATACAATAATAATAACAAAATTAATACAATATAACAAAATTAAATTTACTTACTTGTTTAGAGTGGAGAAATTTTCCTAAGGAAGGAGAGATTATACTTGGAAGAAAAACTGTATACTGAATGAATATGAGTATTTCTGATAGTGAGAATGAGAGGGGTAAGTGTTGGTAACACGGAGTGGGTATATATAGGAAGTTGTGTGGAATGCAGGAAGGAGAGACGCCCCCTTGGGCGGCGTCTCTAGTACAAGAGACGCCCCCTTGGGCGGCTTCTCTTGACCAAATTTTCACACCAACAGTATACCCTCCCCTCTGTATTACCCTCTGTATTACCCTCCCCTCTGTATTACCCTCCTCTGTATTTTGCATGCTGAATTGTCTGTACCCTTGAACGCCTCTGCAGCTGCTGCTTGCTTTTTATATAAAAATGTGAGACGCCGGACTGGGCGGCGTCTCATGTGTAAATTCTGACACCCCGCCCGTCCAGCGTCTCCGAACCTCTTTTCTATTACCCGCGTGTACATTTTGGTAAATAGTTTTAGCCTATCTATACATTCATCATTATTTTGCTTCTGTGTACATTTTGGAAAAAAATTCAAAATAGCAAGCCCTTTCACACTCTAGTGTCCACATGCACTAAGCTTGATGCAGATCTTAACGGACCAAAGGCGAGTGAAACACTCTATAGAGATACGGTAGGATCATTGATGTACTTAACCGCATCTAGGCCCGATATTGTTTTTGCAGTGCGTCTTTGTTCACGTTTTCAATCCGATCCAAGGGAGTCGCACATGCCTATTATCAAGCGTATCCTTTGCTATTTGAAAGGGACCGACAATCTATGTTTATGGTACCCTAAGAACTGCGATTTACCCTTGTTGGATACACATACGCTGACTATGCAGGTTATCTTGCTGATCGAAAGAGGACCTCAGGTATGGCACAATTCCTAGGCCCTTGTCTCGTGTCTTGGGGATCTCACAAGGAAAATTCAGTAGTTGTGTCCACCATCGAGGCATAATACATAGCAGCCGCTTCTTGATGTGATCAACTCCTATGACTCAAGAAACAACTCAAGGATTTGGGTATTTTGATGGGCTTAATTGAAATAAGGCGTGACAACACCAGCGCGATCAATATCTCAAAGAACCCTGTGCATCACTCTCGAACCAAGAACATTGACGTGCGTCATCACTTCCTTCGAGACAATGTGGAGAAGAAGCACATAGAGCTCACCCACTATAGGAATTAGAATCAAATAGCAGACATTTTTACCAAGGCCTTGAACAAGGAACCATTCATCAAACTCAGACTTCACTTGGGTTGACCCCCCTTCATTAAGCATCTCCTTCTACGTAAGCCTTTTCCCTTGATCTTGTAGTTAAGTTCTTCTTTTAATCTTGGGAACTTAGGACTAATACGTGCGTGAACCTATCATGTACTCTTAAAATTGTATACGTCCTTCTCATGCTCAGTGTGATGCTAAATGATAAATGCTTAATTAGGACCTTCTTGGATTGCACTATTGCTTTCTAAAATTTGATCCATATGCATTCTATTCATTTCCAAGCCCTTATATATATGCACAATGATCGCTTCTTAACCATATAATCAATCCCCTCAGATATGATTCGTGCTTCTAGACGAGTCCCTTATCCTTGATCTTAGTGTTACGTTCCCTATGACCATATAAGCCACAACTGGGAATATTCATTGAGATGTCAAAAAGCTTACCCATATATGCTTAGCACTTGTTGTTTTTTAAAATAGATTCTATGTCCCTTTATGTGTGTAAATTCATTATGTGCTTAAGCGAGTTAGAATATCCTACCACATATGGGAACTGAGACATAGCCCGTCAATAAATGGGGACCGAGTAGTATAAAGGATGGCAAGCGCAGTGTTTGTGTAATATGTCCTTGGGGACCGAGTAACCGAGAAGAGAGTGAGGCACAGGTTAGATTAGGGACTGAGTAAAGGGACCAAAATAATTATAGGGACCGAGCATCTCAACGGTCGACTACCTTATAGGCACTCATTACTCGCCACACCAACGACCACTTGATTCTGCAAAAAACGAGGTGCCGTTCCTGATTTGAATTTGGTCCGTTGTGATTCGACCGTTCACCGCCCTCCACAAATAGCCCTTCACACCAAATTGAGCCCCCTTCACCGCTTTCACACTATTCACTCACTTTAATAAAGCCCTTCTCTCTTAATCTCTCAAATCTTCACTACTCTCTCACTCGACTACCACTCTCCTTCCATCTACTCTCTCTAAACACAAAAAAGGCCAATCAAATGAACATCAACGCTGAGCAATGGGCAACGTTCCTCAAATTTCAGACCTTCATGGATACCCCAGCTGCCGCCTCTTAAGTTCCACCATCCACTTCTACGGTGCAGGTTTCCGACGTACCAGCTACTCAAAAGTCTCTCTCTCCAATCCTAGAAAAGGTACCCACTCCTTAGCCTTCTCCCTCACCACCTCTTCCTCCTACCACACACTACCTCCCATCCTATATAACCAACCTCTATGGAGGAAGCCGTCCGAATGTCGAGCATGTCCATCATATCTCCTATACTGAACCCAAGGCCTCCTCCACCGATTCCACTGAGCATACCCCTCAACCTCCAAGCACGATGAGTACACTCACCCGCCTCTCGCCATTACCTTTACCGCCCTCACTTTCATTGCTACTCCTTCTCCACCACCTCAAACTTCCATCAAAAGAGCCTTAGTAATTACTCCCTCCTCCACCTCACAGAAGCGCCACGAGGCCATCTTCGCAACTGAAAGCGATTCTTACTTTAGTCTCCGTCCTGCGCACGACAATTTCTCCACACATGTAGTGATCGAGCCGCTCATAATCGGCCAAGGGTTTTGGTCCACCCTCAACCCGGTGAAATTCGATGTCGCTGCCTCAGTCGCCTCCCTTGAAAGAACGCACTGGTCAGAGCTCGAGGTCAAGCCCTTCGTTGTCGACCATGAGGAAGTGCACAAGTTCTACAGCGCACTAGTGGTCATGCCCCTTCCCCATGACAGCCCTACTCTGTGGCTCATATCCCATGGGGCGACGAGCCAAAGACATTGAGTAGTATTTTTTGTAGCTTTTCAAGTGTCGTTCCCACGAGGACAAAGTAGTATCTTTTGTAACTAAACTGGTAAGCTAAGTCATAATAAGGGAATTTGGTAATTATGCTACGAAAACTAGGAAAACACAACTTCGGGAAAGAATATGAATGAGAAATATCTAGGATCAAGGATCACCACAACAACTCCTTGGTAGACTACAAGATGCATTTATCAAAGAATAGCATGGACTTGTTTGACGGTAAGCAATCAAATATATCTACTAATTCCTTTCAGACAATAGTAGACGTACTAGAACTAACAATCACTATTGTGCAAAGATAATCTAGCATAGACTAATAGGCACATAGAAACTAGATCTAGACCAGGTTAGCATCCACTTTCGTGCTCAACTAAGTCCAATCTAACCTAGGTTTCTATGATTACTTAAATCTCCACAAGAACAAACAAGTCTATTCGGGTTCAATTTTAGGTAATCCAACAT
>NW_027369002.1:0-45806 GCF_046119375.1 Phyllobates terribilis | reverse complement strand
AAAATTCCTTCACTTGATTCCTTCTGGGCTTGGGACGATGTCACTTTCAAACCGCTTAGCTTGGTGTCTAGCTCTGACTCTCTGGATAGCTTTAGCTACATTCTCCTCCATCGCCGGAATCTTCGCTTCTGACTGGGATTCTTTATCCTTCATGTCCGTCAAGAAAGCGTCGACATCACAAAGTCCCGGGCGAGCCTCGCCTGCCAAGATGACGAGTCGATCAATAAAGACAGGGTAGCAAGCATTTAGTTAGTGAGTGAAAGGAGACTTACCGCATCGAAGGATGAAAGGATCATCTCCAAAACCTGGGAGGTCTTGGCATTCTTATAAACGTCCTAGGGAAGCTTTGCCTTCTTGGTAGTAGGAGGAGGTAGCATCGTTGGAGTGTTGAGAAATGTCAGGTCAACAACGGCATTGGAACGGGATCTCTTGACTGTGGAAGGCGGGGCCTTATATGATTCACCTTTGCTCTTAGCTTTGAGCGCCATCATTTCTTTTAGTGAAAATCTGGATGAACTGCGTGTTACACGGGTACTCGTTGCTGTATAAGAGAAGATAAAAAAATGTCAACGCAAATTCGACATGTAAAAGTCGATTATTGAAGAGTAGTCCAACTTACACTTTGTCGGGGATGCCATGGGAATTGCAGGATCAGAAGTAAGGGTTTGGACAGAGGTAGCGTTTTCAAGGGTTGGTAATGTCGGGGGTAAACACTCGACTGCCCTAATCACTTTCTCTAAATCTTCAGACAACTCCTTAATTTCTTTGGAGTACACTGCAAAGAGACGACAATAAGCCAATTATTCCGATGGATCCAAGGAATTGAACAATGAACAAACATTAACCTGATTCCGACCACTCTGTTTTCAAGAAAAGAGCATCGCTCCCTAAACCTAAAAAATCAATCTTTACGAAGAAAAACCTGTACCTCCATACGCGGTCGTTCGCATCTAGTTTCCCAACCAGAGGCTCCCGACCCGGGCGAGCCCTAAATAGTTACTGATATGAACGCAGGCTAACCTGGTAGAATAAATACTCAAAGACTTCAAAAGAAAAACCCAGTTCAGGGTACCTTTCATTTAAACGGTCAAAGATTCGGATTAAACGCCAACCAGAAGGCATGATCTAGCATGGAGCGATGTTCCAGAACGCCATCTCATCTCGCACCAACTGAGAGAACACAAAGGTATGTCTAATGAGGAAGGGGTAGTCGTACATGATTGTCCAACCTTCATAACAAGCACCCTCCCTCTCGTCCTCGTCAGGCAGACGCACGATGGCGTTCCCAGGGAACCTCGCCTTGGAAGCAAGATCGTCTGGTTTGCCCTTAGTGAGGACATTGGTAGGATCCATGGTAGATAACGGAGGGTCGGAGGAGAAAAGAACAGAAAAAGAGAGTGAAATTTTTAGAGAGAGAGCGCTTACCAGGGAAAGGATCAAGAAAGGTCGGGCGAATCCTGCAAGTTGATGACACCGACATTAATAGGCGCATACATGAAAATTGAAGCATTTAGGCGGGATAAGCTCAGGGCCGTACACGTGGAGTGATCACAAAAAAAGAGCATTCGTTCGTTTTTTTTCTTAAACTGCCGATTGCTTTTGGGGCAATTGTTGGTCTCCGGTTTTTGGTGGACCAGATGCTAATTTTCCAAGGCCCAACAAGGTATATAACGGATGTCAAGGCGGTTTCAAAGTTAACGCATCCAACATTAAAGACGGACACTTTGGAGGAGTAACGGTTAGACGACTCCGAGATCTTTGCACCCGACGACCCGTATTCTACGTGAAGAATATTATTTGTATAAATACCGTGGAAAAACCTTTGTAACATACACAACGTTCTAAATCTAAGTCTTAATACAATTTCGATACAATTTGAACTTTCATTCTAGTTAGTTCTTATCATTTGCGATCGAGTGATGTGAGTTTGGAGTTAGTCCGATTGATCGCTCCTGTTAAATAGGCAATTCAGGCTCGTCGAGTTCTTTTGGCCCAAAACAGGTATGAGCTAATCAATTAATTTACTTGTGAAATATCGTTCTAATATTTGGTTAGAAACGAAATCTGGTTATAAGAATTTCAAGTATCTTGTTTTTAATACCAGAATGTCTTTTACAAAGAGAGTTTAGGAAGACTTGATTCCTAAGCTTTATAATCGACCACTATTTATACCTATAGTGTCATATCCTTCTCAAGTTGGCCTAGGATATGGGTCAACTAATTCAAGCTTGTGTTAGTTTAAACATGAGTAGTTTAAACATTCCGTTTATTTTGATGATAAACACAATATTTAATGTCTTTTGTAAGTGTTGAGCTTTCCAGGAAAAGCTTTGATTGCTAGAATAATAGCTTTGATGCAAGCGGGCAAGCTAAAGACTAGCTTTGTGCCTTACGGAGAAAGCAAGTCTCGCAAAGGCAGTCATGAACAAGATAGAAGAAAAGAAATAATTTCCAAAGTGAAGTATGTTGAAGACAAAGGACTAGCATAGAGAGAAGAGAGTCGATGTGAGCTAGTGAATCCTTCGTTTCAACATTTGAGTATATACGAGTGTATCTAAGTGAAGTGAAGTATATCCAAGGTGGAGATCATGCATCATCGTGTAGAGTATTCGGGCCAAGTGAAGGGAAAGACATGAAGCTAAGGATATGATGAATGGGTTTCTGCCTATGGATAGCGAGGAGCGTGGATCGCCAAGATAGACGAATAGGAAGCGCAAGAGTGGTGTGAAGAGGATTGTCAGCATGGACAGGGTTGTTACAAGATTGTTGCTCAAGACGAAACGCGTGTGGATTGAATTTGTTGAAGCTACTTAGTGATGCGGTCACACAGATTGCCAACGTGTCAATCTTTATTACACTATTGTATAGGTATTCTTTTCTTAGAGAATAAGTTAGTAATTCTAATAATAGGTGCAATAGGTGAATTGTTAGTGCACGAACTTGAGAACCTTATAGTAGAGAAAAAGTCTAGCTCGCTTAGGAGAAGCAACCTAGAGAGAAACGCAAAAGGATCCAAAAACTAGGAGAGTGAGTACGCTTGAGTGTTTAGGGTGAGAAGCTAGTGATCTCAGGAGGGAACGAGTGTGTCAACACCCCTTGAGAGCAACCAGAGAAGGATAACTTGTATAGAGCTGAACGAGTGATTGTATTGAGTGGAGAGTTGTAACTGATTGTAATTCTCTGTTTGATATAATCAATATAGTGGTGAGTTTCATCCCGGACTTGAGTTAAGCAAAGGGTTATCACCTTACCAAAATATCTTTGCATTTAAGCTGAACTTACTATCTAACATTTCTAAGTTTATGTTGTGGCAAATCCCTTAATTCCGCATATATAACATACTCGATTTATAGCTTGTTTTGTTTAGAAAGGGGATTGCACTCGCTTTAAAGTGTTTTCAACTTTCGCATTTATAGAACACTTAAGCTAGTCAATCGATCTACTCTTTCATAAGAGCTAGTCGATTTAATCTACTCTATCTTATTCAACAACGATTCATTTATATATATCTACTCGCTGAGTTCGATCCTTGTATACTAGCTTTCTGGCTACTTGTACGTTGGGTATAAGAGTAAGTATAACATTATTTATCATACACTTTAGCTACTTGTATAAACCCATAATTGTTGTCAAAGCTCAGGTTGCTCATATGCATTGATTGATATCTGCTATATATATATATCTCTCTCTCTTGTTTTGAATCATGGAAACATGGAAATTGCTCTTGCTATTAGACTACTAAAGAAGATATTCAGAGAACAAGGTAGTTTCAAAACCAAAGAACAACTGGCAACACTTTGTAACAAATCCAATGGTGTTTCTACCTCCAGATTCAATCTCCTACTCAAGTTCAGACTTCATTTGTTTCAATTGTCTATGTTATGGAAATGTGACCAAGGAGTGCACAAAGACAAAGCCTCCATCTAAGACGGTCTTATGGGGAGATTCAGAAGAAGAGCCAAAGTGTCAAGATTCTTGTCTAATAGCTGCCTATTACTCCGAAGTTGAAGAAGACTCTGAGGTTAACTCTTAGACTTTGAGATCCTTCCTAAAGATACCCTCGTTGTGATTTTATGTGAGTTTCCTTGGATTATGAAGTTGTTCGTGCTAAAGAGAGATCCCATCATGACAAACTTTGTGATTTAATAGATCAAAGAGATGAATTAAAAAACCAATTGTTTACAAAGCATGTTCTTCTTACTAAATTCTGTGAGCTTTGTAATGAAAATGGGTTAGCTTCTGTCCAAAGTAGTAACTCAACTATCTCGATCATGATTGATGAAGTTTTAACCAAGCTAGATGATCTAGATGCGTCTGTGCAAGCCAAAACTGTTAACCAAATAGTTTTCCTGAAAGCTAAACCATGTTGGCTTCAACAGTCATGATTTGTCCGACTCAGGCACTTCTCTGTCTAGTGAGCTACATGATAATATCATTAAACTAGACAAGGAACTTCCCTCTTGCCAGGCACAAAACTCATACTTATAAAGCAAAGTGAGTGTTCTAGAGAAGATACCAGCTCAGGACAAACAATGGTATCAGGGAGAGAAAGCGCATTCTATGTACATTAAGCAAGCGCAGTCTCCTTCAAACACTCATCGCCTTATACGATGAGAACCATTTCGCCCCGGTAAAGGCAAATATGGTTATATTCGATATAATCATTATTGTACTTACTGCGGGAACAATGGTCACTCGAAGCATGAGTGTGAGAGTTTAAAATCGTTTTAACAAAGGCCTTATAAGTCTGTTGAGACTAATTCTAAGGGTCATCTCAATCAAGCAAGTATTTCAATAGATAAGCTTGTTCAGAGCAAGTCATCTAAGACTAAGCGTGTACGTACTAGGCCCTCAAAAGCCAAACACGGACAAGATAAGGCATAGAGAAAGTTACCTTTTAAAGGTAAACCCAATCAGGTGCTCGATCTTAATGATGAAAGCTATTATTAGCAAAATCCCAAAACTGTGAATATGAGTGTTCTACCTTCCAGTTCTAGTGACGATAATCCTAACCGCCCAACGAAGCCAAAGCTCCGGGTCTCCAAAGCTTGATCTTATTTTTGCAGGTTTGGAATGAAGAGTAGATGCTTAATGAGCAGATGTGGTTCGAGCAAAAGATCACTGCGGTCTGTATATACATAGTTCGAGCGAAAGATCACTATGCAATAGCCACGTAGTTAGAGCAAAAGATCACTACGTACAAGGGCTACATCAGAACTACTCTAATTCCAAACTACAAGGAGGAGATCTTTATCTTCTTTAGCACTGAACAGAATAGATCAAGCATGCGTAAAAGTCTAATATACTTCTCCTTCATTCTCATTTTATAGAAGGAATACATATTTGGAGATGCTCTAGTGATTTACTCAAAGTGAGTCCCACTCAGTGGTTTAGCTACATATATTATTTCAGAGCGAGTCTTAGATAGTTCAAAGCGAGTCTCTAAGGATTCAAGTGACTCATTATTTTTACTCGCTGAACTATATCCAAAGAACTATCTATCAATATTGAAGAGCTTATTGATAAGGGTGAAGCTTACACATGTACCAACAGAGAACCAAATCGTAGACATCTTGACTAAAGAACTGAACCGCGTACCTTTCTTAAACCTACGGCTTCAGTTGGGCTTAAGTCCTATCAATTAGATCATTTGTCCATTGGTTGTAAGTTCCTTTTGATTAGCTATGTTTATGCATACTAATTTGTATTTGGGAACTTAGGATGAGATGCGCTTTCATGATCTTTTCTTGTTAACTTTCTATATCTGAACGAGAACTAACTTGCTTGATGAGTATATTCATACAAACGTGTTACTATCTTCTACATCATTGCATGCTCTTCCTTTCCTCTTCTGAAAGTGGTGATCGTCTTCTTTTCTTATTACATGCCTAAGAAATGATCCACTTATAAGTGTCCTTAAGCTGAGTTTAGTGTTTTGCTCCTGATTCCCTTGGTAAACTTCACAACAAGAAGTGTACATTATTGTGACAAAAAAGCAAGTTTCCCATTTTTACGCACATGATTATTACATGCTATATCTGAGTTTGAGTGACCCCTATATGTGCATTATATCCCTCGTAGTCGTGCTTTGATATTCATGTTAAGCTACTGTATCACATCTCAAGCGTGATCGTACTTATTCTTGTATAATTAGCCGAGCGCCAATTGGTCAAGCTAGTGAAGAGTGAACTACCTCGAAGCCCAGCACAACTATCAATATCAAGTGCTAATTAGGCAAGGTGAAATCTGAAGACAATACATAATGGTGGTATTAAGAAGTATCTTGTCCAGTCTCGCTTCACAAATATTATCTCGAGACCGCTGTCAAGCTACTCTTTATCATAAGGCATTGAGACAAGCAAAGCCACTCAAAGCAGAAATCAAGTCTCTTGGTAAAAGCTGGTGAACATACTAAGAAAAAAGATGATTTGAGTTGATACTCCTACTTGCTTTCTGAATATTCCTTGCATGACTATTTGATAGACTCATTAGGATTCCAGCTACAAAAAGGTGTGAGGAATATTATATGCATCTAAAGTATGCCTTTGATTGATTTTAGTGACTTGAGTGCTTCATGGTTACTGTCTCGCTTACTTGCTCTTTGAATGATTATGCATGTTATCTGGGTTAAGCGTGACTGAGTAACTCAATTTTAGTTCCCTTTGATGAATTATCTATTCCTTTTCGATGATGCCAAAAGGGGGGAATATGAAAAATAGTTTGGTCAGGTGAAGGATTGGGGTAGAATACTTTTTCCGTCGTCGAAATTGAGAAGAATTTAGACCAGCTTGGTCTAATGGGGAATAAAGGTATACTTGTTAAGTTCCTTTAGCAAGATTTTGAGCAGATTTGGAAAATCTGTCAAGTATCAGTTTAAGATTCATTTCATATCTTAAGCTTAACTAAGTATGTTGTGAAATATATGTGCTTACACTGTTTATGTGTTCGTCATTATCAAAAAGGGGTAATTGTTAGTTTAAGAATGAGTAGGTTAAACGTTCCGCTTATTTTGATGATGATAAACACAACATCTATTGTCTTTTCTGAGTGTTGAGCTTTCCAGGAATAGCTTTGATATCTAGAAGAATAGATTCGGGCAAGCTAAAGACTAGCTTTGTGCCTCACGGGGAAAGTGAGTCTTGCAAAGGCAATCATGAACAAGATAAAAGAAAAGAAATAATTTCCAAAGTGAAGTATGTTGAAGGCGAAGGACTAGCGTAGAGCGAAGAGATTCGATGTGAGCTATTGAATCATTTGCTTCAACATTTGAGTATATATGAGTGTATCTAAGTGAAATGAAGTATGTCCCAGGTGGAGATCATGCACCAGCGTGTAGAGTATTTGGGCCAACTGAAGGGAAAGATGTGAAGCTAAGGATAGGATGAATGGGTTTCTGCCTATGGATAGTAAGGAGCGTGGATCGCCAAGCTGGACAAATAGGAAGCGCAAGAGTGGTGTGAAGAGGATTGCCAACGTGGAAAAGGTTGTTACAAGATTGTTTCTAAAGAAAAGAAGAAACGCATGTGGATTGAAAATGTTGAAGCTACTTAGTGGAGCGGTCACATGGATTGCCAAAGTGTCAATCTTTATTACACTATTGCATAGGTTTTCCTTTATTGGAGAATAAGTTAGGAATTCTATAAATAGGTTCAATAGGTGAATTGTTAGTGCACGAACTTGAGAACCTCATAGTGGAGAAAAAGTCTAGTTCGCTTAGGAGAAGCAACCCAGAGAGAAACACAAAAGGATCCGAAAACTAGGAGAGTGAGTATGATTGAGTGTTTAGGCTGAGAAGATAGTGATCTCAGGAGAGAGTGAGTGGTCAACACACCTTGAGAGCAACGAGAGAAGGATAACTTGTATAGAGCTGAACGAGTGGTTGTATTGAGTGGAGAGTTGTAAGTGGTTGTAATTTTCTGTTTGATATAATCAATATAGTGGTGAGTTTCATCCGAGGCTTGATATATGCCAAGGGTTCTCACCTTATAAAAATATCTTTTCATTTGAGCTGAACTTACTATCTAAGAATTCTAAGTTCCTATTGTGGCAAATCCCTTAATTCTGCATATATAACATACTCACTTTTATAGCTTGCTATGTTTACAAAGGGGATTAGACTCGTTTTTAAAGTGTTTTCAACTTACTCATTTATAAAACACTTAAGCTAGTCAATCGAGCTACTCTTTCATAAGAGCTAGTCGATTTAAGCTACTCTATCTTATTCAGCAGCGATTCATTTATATATATCTACTCGCTGAATTCAATCCTTGTATACTAGCTTTTAAGCTACTTGTACATTGGGTATAAGAGTAAGTGTAACATTCTTTATCATACACTTAAGCTAGTTGTATAAACCCACAACTTGAAAGCTAAGAACCTATATTGAATTTTTTTTTCTTAGGCTTTAGTCATAAGATCAGTAAATTGAAGTTCAGATTTTACATGAGAAGTCTTAATTAGACTTTCTGAGACTTTATCTCTTACAAAATAACAATATATATCTAAGTTTTTGGTTTTCTTATGGAATATAGGCTTAGCTTCTATGTGTTTAGCCGCTCGGTTATCACAATTCAAGGGAATAGACAAAGCAGCGGGGACTTGTAAGTCTTGCAATAAATTATGAATCCACAAAATCTTTGAAGTTGCGTAAGGCATACTCCTATAGTTAGATTCTTCAGAGGATTTTGATCCAGTTCTTTGCTTCTTTTTCTTTCAAGAGATAAGTGAATCCTAAAAAGATACAATATCTACTTATAGACTGAGCTGAGAATATACATGCTGCCCAATCTGCATTAGGGTAGCTATGCAAAAATAAATCACAATCAGCTGAATAGAACAAACCGTAGTTTAGAGTACCTTTGAGATATCTGACCACATGTAATATTGTGGCTCTCTTGATTAACTAAGTAACTGACTTAAATGTTGAACAACATAAGATATGTATGGTCTTGTTATATTCAAATATAAGAACCTACCAACAAGCGTTCTATAGATCCCTGTCTCTTTAATGTCCTTCCCTTCATCAATCGTAAGACCCAAACATCTAGGCATAGGAAATGGTGATGATTTACAATCAAGCATGTTAACATCTGTCAACATACCCAACAAAAACTTCCTCTGGTTGATCACAGTACCTTTGTTCGACCTGTCCACTTGAAGTCCAAGAAAAAACCTTACAAAACCCACCTCTCTGATGGTCAACTGAATGAACGTCATCACATTCAACAAAAGATCATCTACATATACCAAAGCTACTCTTATTTTTCTTGTTCAACATAAACAATGAGTAGTCTTGCTTTGACTATTTATAGCCCATGTTGATAAAAAACCTTGTCAACTCTACATTCAACTGCCTTGAAACTTGTTTTAGACCACAAGCTCCTTTGCAACTTGCAAACCTGATCTCGAATAGCTTTAACATAACCCTCAAAAGGATTCATGTACACTTCCTCATCTAAAAGCCATGCAAGAATGCATTGTTTACATCCAATTGATATAAATCCCAATACTTAGTTGTTAAAAGTGCTAATAGAACTCTCACACTAGCAAGTTTAGCCATAGGAGAGGTCTACTTATAGTCTTTTCCCTCTATTTGAATATACCCTTTGGCTACTTAATCTTGCTTTGTACTCCCTCCGTCTCATTTTATAGTTCCTGTTTCTTTTTCGTACACTATTCACAAGTTTATACAATCTTCTCAATTCTTCTCAATATATAAGAAAAAACATAGTCGTGTGTGGTCTTGTTTTATTCGTCTCGATGAGTACTTTCACAATATCAAAAATTTATTATTTTTACTAACATAAAATTCGAGATATTTAACATGCAAATTGTGCCTCGGCGGATATGCCCAGTCAAAATAGGAACTATAAAATGGGACGGAGGGAGTATCTTTCAACCATCCCTTATACCTTAAATTTGATTTTAAAAATCCACTTGAAACCTATATAATTTTATTATAAGGTAAGTCTGTCAACGCTCAAGTGTTGTTTCTTTCTACAGCAGCCAACTCTTATGATGTAGCCTCCTCCCAACAGGCTCGACCCTTATCTTGCTTTTAGGCCATAGGCTCAGTAATAGCACAAGTTAGTCAAAAAGATTTAGCAAAATCATATGAGAAATGAGACAAATAAAAAATCTGTGCCGCTTTCTCTGTGGTAGAATAGCATGTATCGTTCGCACAAATTCTTTCAACCTTTCTGGCATATTTATCTTCCTCTTTGACCTTCTATAGACCATCTCTGTCTCACAACCTGAAACTGCATTTCCTGGCATTTCCTCTTCTATATCTGGAACACTTGCTGGTAATTCCATGACTCGCTGTCTAAAAGGGAACTTATTTTCCTGGATTAATACATCTCTAGAAGTGAAAAAATGCTTAGCCTCTAGATCATACACTTTATAGCCTTTTTGACCAGCTCAGAAGTCCATAAAAGCACATCTTCAGGACTGCAGACCGATTTTGTCCTTTACTAGAGTTCTAGGCTTTGCAAAGCACAAACAACCAAGCACCCTCAAATTAGTGTAACAAGCTTGTTGTCCAAACAAAATTTCAAAATGCACTTTCCAACCTAGAACTGAACTAGGCATTAAGTTGATTAAATGCACAGCTGTAGCTACACACTCACTCCAAAATATGATAGGAAAATTACTATGAATTCTTCAAGACCTTGCAGTCTCAGTAATGTGCATATGCTTCCTCTCTAGTCTTCCATTTTGCTGAGGATTCCTGGCTTTACTCCTCTGATGAACAATTCATCGAAGAGAAAACATATATGTACAAGTTGATTATACGTTAGTGTATACGGGTAGAGTGCGTGACCGCGGAAAAGGACTAAGGCAATCTCTTCGGGTGGATCTGTAGATGAAGAACCCCTTTTGAATGGTTTTATTGTGGATCTTCGAACAAAATTAGTGGATCGGGCCTTCCAACCTGCAAAACCAAGCCCGGGGAGATTGTACCCCGGATTTGACTCTCCGATGCTTAAGTAAGTGATTTATCTGTGAGGGTTTAAAGAGGATTAGAGTAGAAAGGATGATTAGGGAAAAGATGATTAGATCTCGTGTGTAAGAGATTCTAGCCGGTTACTTGGATCCTACCCGAAAACGAGAGAATCTGCAAAATGTCACTAACAACGTTGTTGTATCGTACGAGATTTTTCCAAAAACGAGAAAAATGTCAAAGAGAAAAGCCTGCCACGTCCCTCTGTACTATATATAGCTGCGAGGGTGTGGGCATGCTCTTCACGGTTTGGGCTAATCTAGGGTTTCTATGCATGTTGGGTCATTTACATGTTGTGGAGCAAAGGAGTTTATGGGCTTATTCGGATAGTCCGACTTGTTGATACCCAGTGCGGCTGGGCCTGGACAACAATCCAGCCCTTCGATCCGTTGACAATCCGTTTGGCAAGGGTTCGATTAGACTTGGGGGCCAACACTAGGTGTTAACAAGATTTTATCCTTTCGGCTAAATTAGGGTATACTTGAGGTTGATAAAGTTATGTCTGAATCCCTTAGGTATCCTCTCAAATACTGTCAACTTCTTTAATCGATTGTTTTCGTGTAGAGTTAGGTATACATCTTGGCTAGTTGGCGTCTCGACTAACTTGGCGCCATGTTGATCTTTTCAAATCTCCGCCTTCGGCTATATTTGAAATTTGCCTTTTGGGTTGGTTTCGCTCTGGTTAGAAGGCAACTGAAACTTATTTATTGTTGTATTGATTTGGGAAAATACTTCGTATGGTTGGTTGCAACCTTCTAGTCTAATTCAATGATCCTAGGTGCTTTTATTCGGGTTCTAATCTCTATTCTAACTCTTTTATGTCTTCTAATTGCCCTAAGCCATGTACTAATGTTGTTGATTAGGTCAACTAGCCCTAACAGAACCTTATCTACCAACCTAGACTTGAAACTGTCAAGCCTAAATTCTAGACATCATTAAGATCATGGATATATATGAAGGCGTACTGCCCTTGGCACCAACACCTCAATAATCTCCCTATCCTACGAGTCCAACTAGTACAAGTAGAGATTCGTACTACTAAGTAGGCAGGGTTCTCCAACTCGGATAAACCAAGCCCTAGCAATATTGAATCAAACTAACAACCAGGTGATCAACCTAAGAAGTTCATTCAATTCAATTATCAATACGCGCAAGATTAAAGCTATAAAGACATAATTAATACGAAGAACCAAAGATAACAAACCTCACATTGAATTAGCCCAGAGGCGCGAATCAACCACACAAAGTCAAAGGAGATTACTCCTGCCTCATTGCTAAAACCCTAATGAAATTGAAGTGAAAGTGTAAAATTTGTAGGGAGAGGCAAAGCTCTCCTTATTTATAATGAAAGGAGTAGCTAACCCTAAATGATAACCTAAAATGAGTTTAGAAAAGGCTCTGCGCGAATTACACTTAATTCTTAGGTTAAAAACTCATTTAAACACCCGGAATAGGGTTTTCTCGCTGCGCCTCGGCGACAGGGGCGCGATCACGTCCTATTTAGGCGTGATCACATCACCTCCAGGAGCATGGACGCGATCACGCGCTGTCTGGCGCGATCGCGTCGCTGTGAGTTTGGCCTAGCTCGTTGCGCGAGCTGGGCGCGAGCGCGTCCGGGGCCTCTTCACTTGCGCTTTTTCTCCGTTAGCTCTTGCGTTTTCTCCCTTATGCTCGTAACCCTCTCGATTGTACTCTTTTCTCTTCCAAGTCCGGACTATGGCATTTATGTTACGATTATGGCCTATTCCGCCCATGATTGATGTTAATTCCCACTCCTTATGGTGTACAAGATGCCGCCAATCATACCCCCACACTTAAACTATTGCTCGTCCTTGAGCTAACTGTAGCTGACTCTTGGCAGGGAAAGCGATTGCGGTGGTACGATTTGAGTGGTCATCGATCAACTTCTTGTTTATTTTACCTATCAAAAACACAAAAACGGGCGTAGATTCCGGCTCCAAACACAATCTCAAAGTAATGCATTTATGCTTAGCTAAACTCTAACAATGGCACCTAGTATCCCCCAACATTCGAACATTGTTAACCCCTACGCAGATGCAATCACCTAAATCTCCAAACTACACAAAAGATCTATATTCAAGTGACACATGAATGTGAATAACGAAGGGTTAAACAAATGAATGCGGATTGTCCTAACATGCTTCCTACTTATAATAATTCTACACAAGTTCCAATATTGTTTGAAAGCAACTATCAACCACGCTTCGCTCAAGTAATACCGAATGCATTTTTCCTTGCTCCCTTTTATCCTAGTACACTTTTTCTTCTACACCATTACATTTAGGGTGTAGGATCCGTCCATTTTATGGTCTAAACCAATTTATTACTCTTTTTTTAGGTAGGCTCTTTGTTCAATAGATCGTGGAGGATCGATCCCTCGGTGGTATTTCAACCTCGGGCAACACGTGCTCTTCCGATTTCCTATTCCTAGGAGCTTTTTTACTTTTATACTTTTGTTTTTCTTTTTCATGCAAAAGGAAGGGAACAATTTATTATGACATAAAATGAAACAAAAGAAAAGGAGGTGATTATGCAATCTTTAATAAGGTTTTAGTGTGTCCTAATCACAATCCACATGCTCAAGCCTAAGTACAATACTTAATCCATCATATCCTGACCATATACACTCGAGATATCAACGTCTAAGGTATAGTAAGAAAATTTAAGGATCATGCATCTTTGTAAAAGCTTCACAACGTCATAAACAGAGGGGGAAAACTAAGGATACCAACTCTAACTATTTCTAAATGCAATAACAAAGGGGAAAACTGACTCAAAATATGAAATGCAGGGATATGCGAGGCTAATCCCCTCCCCCACACTTAAACTACACAATGTCCTCATTGTGAAACAAGGACACATATAATGTAAGTGGGAAAAAGAAAAGAATACCTCTTTGCTGGGTTGCCTCCCGGTCAGTGCCTTCTTTAACGTCGTTGGTGCGACGTACCTCTCTCTCATCCTTCTTCAACCAATCTCTTGGCCAGCTCATCTTTCCTTATCCAGATTGCTTTATTCCTTTCTTCTCAGCCTGATGCTTGTCGTATCCATTCTTCTTTACCACATAATGTCCCGGTGGCAACTCAAATGTTAACTTGGGTACCTGAAATATTGATGGAAGAAAAAGAGGGATTTCTACATCTAACATTAGCATCGGGGGCCCATCTACCAATGCTTTATCTAGCCTATCTTCATCCCTTTCGGGATCCACTAACTTAATTGCAAAAACACTCACAACCTCATCTCCAGACTCCTCATCACTACCTATGTCAAAGCTTACTACATCCCCATCAAACTCTAGCGATAAAGTTCGTCTTCCTAGATCTACCTTGGTGCCTGCAGTTCTCATAAATGGCCTTCCTAATAGTATAGGTACACCATCTTTATCATTTTCCATGTCTAGCACATAAAAGTCCGTAGGGAAGAAAAGTCTATCTACTTTCACTAGCACATTTTCTACAACTCCCCTAGGGCGCAGAGTCGATCCATCAACAAGTTGGACTAAAATATTAGTTTCATTTAGGGGTTCGAGTCCTAATTGCTAGCATAGAGAGTATGGGAAGACATTTATAGCGACCCCTAGGTCTAGCATAGCACGCTAAAAATTAGTGTTGCCAATTTGGCAAGGGACAGTGACCATACATGGATCTTTGAACTTGTGAGGCATGCGATGTTGGTAAATAACAGACACTCTTTCTCGTGCTGCTACTGTGCTATTTTCCTTCTTCCTCTGTCTTTTTTTCACCGTGCAAAGCTCTTTGAGAAACTTTGCATATCGCGGAATGCTCTGCACTAGCTTGAGGAGGGGGATATTCACGACAATTTTAACAAAGATTTCGAACAATTCTCGTCTGCCGATTTCCGATTATCCTTGAGTGCTTCCGGGAATGGGGCTAGTGGCTTCTCTGAACTGAGTGGAGCGAAGTTGGGACGAATGTAGTTATTCTGGCGGAGCTTGAAATTGCCTCTCGGATCATATAGTTCTTCCTCCTCCATAGGACTTCCTTTCTCCTCTTTCTCCTTCTCAGCTTCTTTGTCTTCCGCAGACCGCAGGGCACGATCGCGTTCGGACAGGAGCGATCACGTCTGACTTTCGGAAATTTGTTTCGTCAGCGCGCGATCGCACACCAAGATGGCGCGGTCGCGCTCTCCTCCATAGTGGGGGAAGGGATCACGTGTTTCAAGGCATGATTGCGCTTCAGCTTCTGTAAGGCGTCCGTGATCGCGCAAATTAATGCGTGGGCGCGCCTCTGTCCAGTCTTGTACTTCCTTCTCTTCTTGTGTTGACTTCTTCTTGGTGTTCTTACCACTTATTAGTGCCATCGCGCTAACATTCTTCATGTTTTTACTCGTGTTTTCCATGTTCTGGGTTGGGTTCACTACCGTTTGAGCTGGTAACGAGTTGGAGTTGTTTTGCGCTAGCATCAAAACGGTTTGCGCTATCTGTCCCATCTGAACCTCTAGATTATTTAGCCTTGACTCGATGTTCTGGACAGTTAAAGCGAGTGTAGCGACTGTTCTTGTCAAATCCTTAATCATCTCTATTGTTGGAGCTCCTTGATTCTGTTGTTGTTGTTCACGAGGTCTCCACCTCTGCTAGTCCTGCTGGTACTGCGGTTGAAAGTTCAACTGATTCTCCCATGGCCGAGGAGGTCCATAACCTCCCATCATGTTCACTTCCGCAACCGTATCCTCTCTAAGCTTGGGACATGCCTCCGAATGGTGACCAGTACTTGCACAAATGTCACAGACTCGCGCGGGGCGTTGTTCACCTGTAGGGACCATATTTGCCAGCATCTTCTTGATTTCGGCTATCTCCATAGCCAAGCTTGTCTCTTCTACGCTCGAGTTCATGGAATTGACGCCCCTTGTGGTGTAGGTCCTTCCAAAGCTCCTTGTTCTATCGGCCATATCTTGCAGCTCCCACATCACGTCCTCCGGGGTGATATTCAAAAAACTTCCTCCACATGATGCGTCTACAATTCTCTTCTCCGTAGGTAGCAACCCTTGAGTGAGAAACAACACCAGGTCCTGCTGTTCATAGCCATGAAAAGGGCAACTAGTGCACAACCCTGTTAACCTCTCCAAGTAGTTGTATAGCGACTCTCCTTCTTTTTGTTCCACCTGCGCGATCTCCATTTTCATTGTGTTCGCCTTTTTCACTGGAAAGTACCGGTTGAGAAACTCGCGAGGCAGCTAATCCCAACTATCAATAGTGCCAGTAGGGAGGTGGTAGTACCATGATCTCGCCGTATCCTTCAAGGTGAAGCCAAACACCCTCATTTTGATTTGCTCCTCTGATACATTGCCTGGCTTCATCGTCATACAAATGTAGTGGAACTTTATGATATGCATAATAGGGTCCTCTCCGGGCATCCCATGGAAGGTGGGGAGTAAGTTGATCACTCCGGACTTGAGTTCAAAGGTCACCCCTGGCGCGAGTGGAGGTAGGATCACCTCTTGAGGCTGATGCCTCATGTTTGTGGTCATGCGTTCTCACAATGTCCTATTTCTAGCGTAATTGTTCATTTGCGCATAAGCTTCAAGGAATTGAGTCATGAATGCTTGATTGGCCGCCAGATTTTCCGGTATTTGTACCGGTACCTCATTGTTGACGGGAAGGTCTCCTTGCTGCATCGTTTCAGCGGCTCTCTCTCTTAATCTTTGTCTAATGATACGTTCGATCTCTGGAATAAGCTCGGCGAGGAAAGGATTAGTAGCGTGGGTGATGACCATGCACTAGTCATACCCGCAGTTAATCAGGCTAATACCGTAGAAATGAAAATTGGTTCCCCGACAACGACGCCAATTGACAGGACCGAATGTCGTCGGGTTATCCTGGTCAAATTTAATCCTTTATACTCCTCTACAGTAGTAGAGTGGAAAGTCAGGGTCGAATCCATGAGGAACCAAAGGTATTCACTTCGTCAAGTATTAAGATGACTAAATAGATGAAAGGTGATTGTATGGGGGATTTGGGAAACTGATTTCTTGTTGTGTTGATTTAAGAAAATACTTCGTATGGTTGGTTGCAACCTTATATTCTAAATCAATGATCCTAGGTTATTCTATTCGGGATCTAATCTCTATTTTAACTCTTTTATGTCTTCTAATTTCCCTAAACCATGTACTAATGTCGCTGATTAGGTCAACTAGCGCTAACAACGCCTTATCTACCAATCTAGACTTGAAACTATCAAGCCTAGATCCTAGACATCATTAAGATCATGGATATTTAGGAAGGTGCACTGCTTTTGATGCCAACACCTTAATAATCTCCCTATCCTACGAGTCTAACTAGTACAAGTAGAGATTCGTACTACTAAGCAGACAGAGTCCTCCAACTCAGATAAACCAAGAACAAGCAATATCGAATCAAAATAACAACCTAGGTGATCAATCTAAGAAGTTTATTCAATTCAATTATCAATACGTGCAAGAGATTAAAGAAATAGAGATATAATTAATATAAAGAACCAAAGATAACAAACCTCACATTGAATTAGCCCAGAGTTGCGAACCAACCACACAAAGTCAAAGGAGATTACTCCTGCCTCATTGCTAAAACCCTAATGAAATTGTATTGAAAGTGTAAAAGTTGTAGGGAAAGGCAAAGATCTCCCTATTTATAATGAAAGGAGTGGCTAACCCTAAATGATAACCTAAAATGTGTTTAGAAAAGGCCCATCCCAAATTACACCTAATCCCTAGGTTAAAAACCCATTTAAACACCCGGAATAGGATTTTCTTGCGGCGCCTCGGTGGAAGGGGCGCGATCGCGTCGTATTTAGGCGCGATCGCGTCGCCTCCAGGAGCATGGGGCGCGATCGCGCGTTGTCCGGCACGATCGCGTCACTGTGAGTTTCGCCCAGCTCCTTGCGTGAGCTAGGCGCGAGTGCGTCTGGGGCTTCTTCACTTGTGATTTTGCTCCTTTAGCTCCTGCGTCTTCTCTCTTATGCTTATAATCCTCTCGATTGTACTCTTTTCTCTTACAAGTCCGGACAACGACATTTATGTTCCGATTGTAGCCTATTACGCCCAAGGTTGACGTTAATTCCCACTCCATATGGCGTACGAGAGGCTGCCAATCACTCGCCCTCGTAATGCAACCAACGTCCTCTAAGATCATGTGACTACAACTATGACTCATGAATAATTATTTAATATTACTTATGTTGAAACATGTGTTGAAAATAGTAGAATTTTTGCTTGTTGTGGTCTTATAGATCTTCTTTATGAAGAATACTATATAGTCTATGAATTTTGGATGATTAATTAGCAAATTATATGCTTATATTAAAGTTACATAGTTAAATTATGAATTATTATGAAAATTATGAATCAATATATTTCGATTTAGTTTTTCATATATGGAAATTATATTAAAATATAAAAATAGTGTTATAATATTGATAATCCTAGGCCCCGTCTAGGATCCCGCCTAGGCGCCTAAGCGCTAAGCCCCCCCTCACCGCCTAGCACCCGCCTAGTGTTTTTTAGAATACTGGTTGCGGCTTACAGGTACAACCAAGTCGGCTTTGGTTGCGCTTACGGGGAAGCCTCTGGCGGTGCCTTTGTGTTCGTCCAGATGGTGGGAAAACAAGTGCAGTTTTTGTGTAGTCGGTGCTTATAAGGCGGACCCTGGCCGAGGTTATTTTTAGTCGAAAACTATAATGAAAGGAAAACGTGAGTATGTTTTCTAGTCATAGTTTTATCTTCGAAAGTATGGGCGTTTTCGTACGTTCAATGGTTCGCAATGTAGCTGAATAGGTTTATTTAGTATCCATGTGCCGGGGTCACTTTATTCTTGCATGTATGGACATGTGTTAGGATTCTAGATCCATGTGTCGTGTAGGTAGGGAAAAGGTAAACAGGTTCATACATGTGGCGAGCGTGTTAAAGGATAGTACCGACGTAAGCGCCAACACGTTCCACGTGTTGGGGAAGCGATTGCCGTTGTGGTCGACAAGTCTGTAGGCACTCGGGGCGACCTCAGCATCGACTATGTATGGTCCGTCTCAGCCTGGCTCTAGCTTTCTGCCTTTTGCTTTTCGGAGGACAAGGTCGCCCATTTGGAAGCCCCTCGGCTCTATGTACTTGTTTTAGTGCTTGGCCACGACTTCTTTCGGGTTAGCCATGCGTATGGATGCTTGTTCTCTCATTTCCTCGTGTAGGTCAATCTCTAGGGTGAGATGTTCGTCGTTTGTGTTCACGTTGTACTGAAGGATCCTGTCATTCAGGAACAGGTGCTCAACGGGGACTACTGCTTCGACACCGTAAGCTAGGCCAAAGGGAGACTCTCCGGTGGCCGTCTTGGGTGTGGTTCTGTTCTACCATAAGAAAAAGGGGTAGAACCTCGGCCCAACTTCCCTTGGCTCCTTATAGGCGCTTCTTTAAGTCGTTCACAACGCTCTTGGTTGCAGCCTCGACTTGGCCGCTGCAATGTGGGTGAGCGACGGATGCAAGGTGAGTTTAATGCCAAGGTCGTCACACCATGATGTCAACTTTCGGGTGTTGAATTGTGGGCCCTTGTCGGTTATAATCTGTCGTGGCAAGCCGAACTGGCAGATGGTATTCTGCCATAGAAATTTCTTCATTGTCTGCACGGTTGTATTCGCTAGGAGGATCGCCTCTATCCACTTTGTAAAATAGTCAATGGCGACAATTATTGCTTCGAGCTGGCCGGGGGTCTTCGGGAAGGGTCCCATAAGGTCAAGCCCCCACACAACAAATGGGCAGGCGCCGCTCATGATTTGTAATTCTATGCCAGGTTGGTGAGAAGCCGGGGCGTGGTATTGACACGGCTTGCACGTTCTGGCAATGTACTGGGCGTCGGCTCTCATTGTTAGCCAAAAATGCCCATTTCGAAGCGCTTTCAGGACCATGACATGCCATCCAGCATGGTTACCGCATAGACCGGCGTATATCTCGACAAGCATTGCATTTCCTTCTTCCTGGGATAGGAATCGGAGCTCCCTATGTGGAAAGTTGTATTTGAAAAGTAGCCCCTTGTTTGTGTAGAATCTAGCCGATTGAACTTCAAGCCTCCGTCTTTATTTCGGATCAGTTGGGACGTTGTCGGGTAGATAGTTGATGATAGGTGTTCGCCAGTTTTTAGGTGGTGTAGCGACCGTGAGCACCGCCATCTTCTTGCAAATGGCTCTCTCTTCCCGTGTTTGGACCCTTACCTTGTCTTTGTTCTGCTCAGGTAGCAATCTAGGTGGTTTGTCTTGTGAGGCCATCTTATCCAGCTTGTCGGGATGCTCATTCTACTCTCATGGAATGGCTCGTATAAGAAAATGTTTGAATAGGGGAATTAGGTCCATGACTCGGCTGTGGTATTTAGGTAGAGTCCTTGTTTTAGCCTCGTAGGTGCCTTGGACTTGGTGCACTACGACTTCGGAGTCATAGAGTCACTCGAGTCAATCGCAAGAGCTTGTGAGGGAGATCTCGAGCCAGGCTATGAGCGCTTCGTACTCAGCCTCATTGTTAGTGGTTTTGAAGTTTACGGTAATGGAAAATTTAGTTACATCGCCACATCTATTCCTCAAAACGACTCCAGCTTTGCAACCCTTAGTGTTGACTGCACCATCTACGTGCAAGATCCACACCCGGTTGTCGATTATGGGCTCGATGTCTACGTCTTTCCGGAAACTTGTCTCGACAATGAAGTCAGCCAAGGCTTGTGCCTTGATCGTCGGCCTGGGCTTGTACTGGATATTGAACTCAGATAGCTCGATGACCCATCTGGTTAGTCTCCAGAATACAGTTGGTCGGTGGAGTAGACTTCGAAAAGGAAAACTTGAAAACACTTGTACGGGGTGGGCATGGAAGTAGGGTATGAGCTTTTGCGCTTCTATTACCAGGGGATACGCAATTTTCTTTACTGGGGGTACCTTGCCTTTGTGGGTGTCAGTGCCTTGCATGTGAAGTACACCAGGATGTTGTCTTCCCGTACGAGTATGGCGCTGACGACCCTATTACTGGCGGCTAGATAGAGTTGGAGTTCTTCCCCGGCGACGGGTGCGGCTAGGATTGATAGTCTGGCGAGGTGCTTTTTCAACTCTTTGAACACGATGACGCATTTTTCTGTCCACGCGAAGCTTTTTGAGTTACGAAGGACATCCAAGAAGGGAAAATTGCGCTCAACTAGTTTTGCACAGAAAAGGCTCAGGTAGTTAACACGCCCAAATAGCCGTTGTATCTCATTTATGGTTCTTTGTGGAGAGATCTCAGTGGCTGCTTTGACTTATTTGGGATTAACTTCTATTCCCCTAGCACTAACAACCTTCATCCACGCTGGCGATCCCTGGAGTCGCGTCCCAAAGAGTGAATAAGTTCTTCTCACACCTTCCTGTGCACGCAACTTGCAATCTCCTGCTTACCAGCCTTCTTAGCGTGTTGGCGTTGTTCTTCTGCGCTCTGGCACACCCTAAGCTATGGTGGAACCTCGTGGTCAACCTTCTTCTTCTTCATTCAAGCGCGTCCACTACGCCCTCGAAGCTCGATCACTCTTACTTCTTGGTCTTGAATGGATTTATTAAACACCGTTTGCGAAACTTACTTTCTCCGCTTGGTGTTAAGCGCGACTGAGGCCAGTCAAGCGCATCTCTAAGTGACTTAAGCGCATCCTTACAGATATAGCAATAACCTGGAAGGCTTAAAAACACTAAGAGATTAAACATATTAGTTTGTTATCATCAAAACAAAGAGAAATAGATTAAGCTTTAACAAGATGATTAAAGCTCAACTAACAATTTCCCCCTTTTTGATGATGACAAACTGTAAACAACTAAGCTCATGAATACTTTCTTAAGTGACTAAAACGGAGACAATAATATCAATTTAATCAAGTATTCAGATTCGGAATCAGATCAAAGTATCTTGCCAAGTACTTAACCATACCAGTTTTCAAATTCCCCCTGAATTCAAGCACGATCTCATACTTCCCCCTTAATCAAAGAAGGATGTACATGTGTTCTTCCCCCTTTTGACATCAAAAATTCAAAGCATAGTCATACAGTAATAAAGATAGTAGAGTGCGCTTGCTAGCTAAGAAGTCAAACAAAGCTAGACATTGAGCAATTTAAGCAAAGAAAAGTCAAGTTAGTAAAGCTCTCAGAGATATAAAAGTCAGAAGCATACTTCATTAAACTTTTTAAGAACTGTCACAAAAGTAGGAGCGGAACCCTAACAGACTAATTCATAAAAGCATATAACAAAGCAGAAAGAGAAAACAGAAGTCAGCAAATGCGCTTAAAAGCGCAACCATCACTACACCTTACACACTACCACCCTTTTCAGAATCAAATTTCTCCTGTACCATCGTCACCATCTTAGACATAAGCTCAACCATTTCCCTGAGATGCTTCTCAACCCTATCCTGATGAGCTTCCATGGATGCCACTATCACTGATAAATCCGCAGAACTGGAAGAAGTGCGAGCGCGCTGACTGAGCTCTGAGCGCGAGCTTAAAGGATGCTTCTCTTCAGTTTTGGGTAGAACGATGGCAACAATAGCATCGGTAGTAAGAAATGTAGAGCATGCGTAGTCAGGGAGAGATAAATCATACAAACCGTCAGCTCGGAGCATCTTGCAGATCAGATGAGGGAAAGGCAGAGGACCAGACGTAGCAGCGCGACATAGCACCAAATGGCTCATCATTATCTGAGCAGTATATACCACTTGGTTGGAGATGACGGCAGCCATAATGCAGCAGTCAGCAATTGTAACCTTCTCACGGTCGTAGTCACGAGGCGTGATATTGGTTATGATGAAATGATGAAGAAGCCGCTTAGCTGGTCGGAGCATGTCAACGGTGAGCGCACCTTTTGGAACAGTAGAACCAAACACAACCTTTTTGAGCTGGGTCGCACCTGCGGGCCAGTTCTTCTTGTAGAGCCTGCCGAAGCCGCTGGACTGCTCAGTTAACCCAATGGCCTTGGAAATGTCCTTCACCCGAAAATATTCTTTGGAGTTACCACGCCAGGTGAAGCCTACCTGATTGTATTCTGGATTCGGAGCTTGATACTCTAAGGTGGCGTAGAACTGATATACCATCGCGTCATTGCAGCGAGCTGGCTCAGTTTCGAGCGTGTCCCAACCCTGAAAGCTCAACCACGTGGCGAAGCGCGATACGTGAGAGAAGTCTTGAAGCCCAGATAACAGATCTGTAGTGACAATTTCAGGGAACAAGAAAGACCGCTTCTGAACACCTGTAGGAATAGGAGGAAAATCATTTACCCCGAGTACCTTGGTGCGCCTAGACCGGGTGGAAGCGCCAGTAGCTTTCTGTTCGGGGGGAGGACAGTCATGCTCAGAGCCATCGGAGGACTCTATCTCTTCTGACAGAGGAGGAGGAGGAGGAGAAGTTGCCTTGCGCTTCTTACCTTTTCGGCGAAGCACATCACTCTGTCGGTCTGGACGTTGTGATGCAAGAGGAAGCGGCGAGTCGACACCAGGGCGAGGCATGATTTGAAACCCTTCATCATCTTCTGAATCTGAGGGAATGCTGGCAAGGAGCTCCTTTGGGGAGGTAAGGGTTTGCGCTCCTGGCCTTACCTTGGAGCCAGGCCGTGAGGGAGTCTCAATGCTAAGGACGCTTTTACCTTTTGCAGGAGTGGTGTGTGATGTCTCAGCCATAGCGCGTCCGAGCTCTTTTGCTGGGTCGTAACCAGCAAACTCAAGATCAGCTGCAAACTGGGTTAAGTCCACCTTTGGATCATGGGAAAAGAGGGGTTTTTAGGGCTTTCTGGGTTGTGAGTTGTGGGTTCAGGATCATCAGTGAGGGTAAGATCTTTAATGTGATCGGAGGGTGAGTCAGGCTTTTTTGTGGGGGAGTCTGGTCTTTTTGTGGGTGAGGTTACTTAATGGGAGACGGGTTGTTCGGTGGGAGAGGGCTCAGTATGTGTAGAGGAGGAAGCTTTGGCCATGGCGTTAACAATGGATTCGACCTTAGCACGTGTAGTTGGGTCAAGCTCACTTAGGACAAGTTTATCCATGATAACCGGAGGTAAGGAAATGGAGATTGAGAGGAGTAGAAGAGAGATAGAGGTAGATGGGAGAAGGTAAGGTAAATGAGGCTAGTCGAATACCTGGTATTTATAGAGTATCCATCAAATCTGAACCGCTTCAAAGCTCCAATCAAATGCCTCTGAAAAGTAGTCGTTAGCCGCTCCAACGGTCCAATAATCATCCGGAAAATCGCGCTAGGCCTGCTAGTAGCCCTCAACGGTCATAAAAGTAGCCGTTGCACCCAGAAAATAGCCGTTACATCACAAAAGCGGCAAGTTGATATGAAAATAGCCGTTACTTAAAAGTTAAGCAAACCCAACTCGGAAGGAAATCCACCCAGATGCGTTGCAAAGCGCGATAGACTTCAACACTGTAATGCGCTAGAGAATGAAGCGCAAGCAGAACCACCTCTGAATAATACTGAAGAAGCACAACACTAATTGAGATGAGTAGATGTAAGAGCGTGATGTCCAGTTCAATTCTCAAACCACAATGTAAAGCAATTCATGAATAGGAAGATGCACATTTCATATAAGGGACATTAGAGCATTCAATCACTCAAGTTGATGTGGAAGTATGTGCATATACATGTAATATGGTAATTGGGCTTTATGTCACCAAATGAATACTTCTCTAATGTAGAGCTCAATAAAGGACGAGAGAAGTGTTACATCTAGTCAGGCTAAGGACACCTATGCAATGGATCATTTCTTAGGCATGTAATATGGGTAGAAGACGATCACCATTGTCACGTTTTGGCAAAGAAGAGCATGCATGGACTAGGATTATATCAAATCGAGCTAAACAAGTCAGACAAATTCAATACTAATTCATTTCAATGAACAACTATAAAGCATGAAAGACTCAATCCTATCAAGCGCAAGCGACCATAGTTCGTACCTTGATACTAAGCTCGCTAATTCTAGTCAAATAGAGAAATACTTACAGTTCCATTGCCTCAAAGCTAATGGAGTCGTATAAGGCCAAGCTGAACCTTGAGGTTTAAGAATACCTGACGATTAAGCGCCTTGGTGAAGATATCTGCCAATTGCCCTTCTGAAGATACGTGAATAAGCTTGATGCCCTTGTGCTTCGGATAATCACGTGGAAAGTGTACATCGAGATAGTAAGTCCTTGAATGATGTACTAGATAAGTCTCGTGATCCTTCCTTGCCTTTTCCCCGAAGGAGTCTTCCGCTCCCTCCTTATGTTGAATGAGAGTAGCCAAAGTGGATCGCTCGTTACAAACAATCGCTAAACATGAATCCTCTACTCTTCATTCCATTCTGCAAAGAAAATGATTAATTTCTGTGTTCCCTACGAAGCGCAAGCTTCGTGGGAACATTATCCATAGCTATTGACTCGCTTGTTTTATGCACATGCTCATAATAGCTAGGATCATTAAGATCAAGCACAATATGAGGTCGCGCTTTACGAAGCGCACCTCTATGCGCTGAAGCGCAACCGTTGTCAACAAGTGAACGTTGATAACGTCTACGCTTGCACTTGAATTTAGCCATTGGCTTATAGGGCTGATTCTTAAGGACTTTCAAGTCCTTGCACTCTCGCCTGTCATGTCCATTTCGACCACAAAAGGTACAGTAATGGTTACCTCTTACATAACCATACTTGTTTTTTCCTGGTCTAAATGGTTCTTTCTTTTGTAAGACGGGAGGCTGAGTTGGGGTATGCGCTTGTTTTTTATACAAATGATGCGCTTTTTCCCCATGAAACCACTCTTTGGTTTCTAAAGGTTGATCCTCAAGTACCTTTATTCTGCTCTTCAGATGAGAGTTTTCACTCTTGTAGGCAGTTAGGTCTTGTTTAAGTGATTTGATTTTAGCAGAGAACTCACTTGATTGAGGAGGACTGGAGTTAGAGGAAGATTCCTAGGGGTCATAGCCCAATCCAGGTCTAGCTTTCACAAAGCCTGTTTAAGGGACAGACTTTGCTTCCACTAGTTTAGTAAGAATGTCAAGCTTTGATATGATCTGATCGAGCTTTACATCCTTGGTTGAGACAGAGTTTCTTTCCAACCCTTTACCATGACAATGTTCACAAGATTTAGAGAGGAGTGTGGTTTTGTCATGTAAATGTTTGGAAAGCTCAACCAATTCTTCCTTAGCATTATCAAGTTCAACCAGCCGTGCTCTAGCATCAGTTGCTAGAGACTTGTGTTGAACCATAAGCTCTTTTAAGAGACGGATAAGATTGCGCTTGGGCAGAATGTCAAGGTTTAGATCATTTACCTCAATCTCAGAGCCAGAGTCTGAGTCAGATGCGGTGCCAGCCATTAAGCACAAGTCAGGTTGAGCTCCATCTTCTGAATCGTCATCAGATTCTCCCCAAAGCGTAACAAACGCTTGTTTAGGGGGTTGTTTGGTGAAGCTTGAGCTTGGATTCACTTTTGGATGAGGACACGCTTTAGCAAGGTGTCCCTTCTTGTTACAGTTGAAACAAGTGAAATCCCTGACGTCGCGCTGCTTAGAGGTAGGATCGCGCTTGAGGCCGCCTTGTTTCTTAAAAAACTTCTTCACGAGCTTGGTCATCATAGCGAAATCTCTATCATCGTCGTCTTTTCCTTCATCGTCATTTTCAAGCTTTTGGAGGACGCGTGAGAGCTTGAGCGCCATTCCTTTGTTTTCACGTTCTGAGTGCTTCTCCTCTTTGTTCTTGATTTCCTGAACTTTGAATTTCCCTGCAATAACAGAGATAGGCAATTCTCGAGTTTCCTTGGATTGAAGAAGAATCTGCTTGAGAGTTGCATACTTGGGGTTCACCCCATGGATGAACGCAATAGAATACTCCCAAGCTTTCTTCTCCATTCTAGCATAAAGCATCTTGTCATAGAGGATTTGACACCGAGAATGATAATCAGAAACAAGCTCATTTTCCCCCATTCTAATGGAGCAAAATTCGCGGTTAAGCTCAAAAATACGGTTGTCCTTCATGTCATCACTACCTGAGTGCATGTTTAGGATAGCTTTCCACATCGCTTGGGCAGTGGGGAGTGACATTACCTTGTCAATGTCTTTCCTTGAAAGTGCATTAAGGATGAGCTGTCACGCTTTAGCATTCTTCTCCATCAGTTGGTACTCTTTAGCTTCCCATTTGGAATCATCAGTTTTGGAGATCTTCTCATCACCCTTTTCAATAATCTTCCAGCACTGGTAATCCGTTTGTTGGATGTAATTTTTAGTCATTGTAAGCCACCATTAGAGTTCGCCTTCAACAAGGATGTGGGGCTTAGCAAGAGAAATGCCGAGGTTGAAACTAGCCATTGTTCGAATCTTGAGAATCCTTTGAACCTGTAAAAGGATTAGTGCAAATAGCTAACTTGTTGCTCTGATACCAATTGTAGAAAACACGTATTTAATCAGCTATTGTTCACTGTCACTAAGGTTCATTAAGCCTTAGATGCGCTTAACAAGTATTCAATTGCGCTTGGCCTATGTAGAACTATTAACAATGAGTTTACTAAAGTTCTTAAGTGCGGAAGAGGTCAGACAGACAATTGAGCGCGCTTTAAGTTGTTAAAGCGCACTTATATTTGCACACACACAAGAATTTCCAAACGGTGAGAACCCTAAGTCACTAGCTGACTCAAGATAAAACTCACCACTACACTATATTGATTAGAAAAGGATTACAATCTCTCGCTTCAACACTTTGAACCTCACTCGTAAACTCTCTCTTTACAATACTTGAGTTCAGCTCTAAAGAACAAATGAAGGCACTCTCAACACTCTCTCTGATTACAAACCAGTATATCACTTAAGCTCTCTCTAGCTTCTCTATATTCTCTCTGTTTGTAATACCTAGAGTGAATGCAACAGTCCTCTATTTATACACAAACCTTAAGCTAAACCTCTAACTTAATTCGTGTAACAAACAAAGACTAAGCACAATGCCACCTCATCAATCCGTGTGCCTTGATCACTTCACCAGAATTAATCAACGGCCTGGAGTGATTTGGTTTTGTTCTTCACTTGTTGATCCATGCCACATCAGCAATCCGTGTGCTTTTAGCTCTAACAACCTCCATCCACGTTGGCGATCCCTGGAGTCGCATCCCAAAGAGTGAATAAGTTCTTCTCGCACCTTCCTGTGCACGCAACTTGCACTCTCCCGCTTACCAGCCTTCTTAGCGTCTTGGCGTTGTTCTTCTGCGCTCTGGCAAACCCTAAGCTATGGTGGAACCTCGTGGTCAACCTTCTTCTTCTTCATTCAAGCGCGTCCACTACGCCCTCGAAGCTCGATCACTCTTACTTCTTGGTCTTGAATGGATTTATTAAACACCGTTTGCAAAACTTACTTTCTCCGCTTGGTGTTAAGCGCGACTGAGGCCAGTCAAGCGCATCTCTAAGTGACTTAAGCACATCCTTACAGATATAGCAATAACCTGGAAGGCTTAAAAACACTAAGATATTAAACATATTAGTTTGTTATCGTCAAAACAAAGAGAAATAGATTAAGCTTTAACAAGACGATTAAAGCTCAACTAACAATTTTTTAGGCCGAAAGACATGACATTGTAGTAGAAAGTCCCCTTACCGGTGATGAAGGCCATGTGCTCGGCGTCGGCTGGGTTCATTGAGACTTGGTTGTATCAGGAATAGGCATCGAAGAAATTGAGGACTTCGTGTCCGGCTATGGAGTCGACCAACTGAGGGGGTAGTTGTCATTCGGGCATGCTTTGTTGAGGTCTGTGAAGTCGATGCACATCCACCACTTCCCATTGGGCTTAGCCACTATGACCATGTTCGACAACCACGTTGGGTACTGAACCGGCTCCACGAATCCAGCTTTGAGTAGCTTGGCCAACTCGTCTCCGGCTGCCTTATTTTTTTGTCTGCATGCTAACACTTGGCGTTGCCTCTTAGGCTTGAATCTAGGGTCAATTGACAGGGAATGAGTCATGACGTGAGGTGGTATCCCCTTCAAGTCTTTTGGGGTCCAAGAAAAGAGGTCCCGAGAGTTTGCTAGCAAGGTCGTGATGCCTTCATTTGTTTCCGGGACCAGAATACCACCAATGTATAGCCGTTCTTCGGGATTGATAAACATGGTGACCTCCTGCTTAGAAAATTATATGAAAGTTGGCGTGTCGAGTTCTCCCTCTTTGTTCCGTGTGGGGTCGCGTACCTCTAGTCCGGCCTCATCTTAAGGAGTGAGGCTGCCTAAAAATACGAGTTGGTTGGCCATGACGGTTTTGTGGACCCCCCATTCGGACGAGACATAGCACGTCCGACTTTCGGTTACATTGTTGTGGAATGTCCCGACAACTGGGCATTTTAGGCAAAAATGACAGACCGATATAACAGCCTCAAACATGCACAAGGATGCACGGCCTAGGAGAGCATTATAAGAGGAAGTGAGGGGTACGACTATGAAGTTGATGAATTCCTTTCGTTTTAGACCGTCCTCCTTGACGAGTACCATTTCCAAGTTGATGACGCCCAAAGCTGTTACACATTCGCCTCCAGAGCCGACTAAAGTGCAGCTTGTTGGTCGCAGATTTGACTGCTCGATACCAAGCTTCTAGAAAGCATCCTAGTACAAGATGTTGGATGAGCTGCCTGAATCGACTAGAACTCACTTGACCATATTGCTTCCCAGCTGGATGTGGATGAACGATGGGTCCATGGAGGTCTTGGCCCAGTCGTTAACCTCGAGGTGAGTGAAAACGAGCTGGTATGGTTGTCGGGCTAAAGTGTTGACAGCCATCAGGGTACTTGGGGGTGTGGCATTGCGTATTTTTTGTACCACTGATCGGCTAGGAGAGGGCGGAACATGTGTCCCTGCGATGGTTCTGACGTAGCCGTCAGGAGGTGGGAATACTTGGTCAGGGTCTTGGTTGATGGGTGGAGAGTGGTATTGGTTTCGGTTACCCCAAACTTTTTTGTTTGCGGTCAACACCTTGAATTCATATTCTCGTTCCCGTTTGAGTACTCGGTAATCTCGGGCGTCATGCTTGGAGGTGGGTTTCTTAGGGCATTGTTGGAAAACCCCATTATGACAATTTTGGTCTCTCGATAGGCGGTGTTGGCGAGCCTTGTCGCCTTGTCCGTTGACCATTCCTCGTTGGGGGAATTGAGTTCATGGCTGTAACGGTTGTTTGTTCCTTGGGGATTCGTTGCAGGGGGAGAGGTTACCATGCCCCTACTGGTTTTCTTATGTCTGTTCCACCCGTTGCTACCTCGTCCCTTATCGGCTTCCTCAAATACTGGGGTGCTTCTGACGTCATTTAGCTCCACGGAGGAAATGAAGTCATGAGAGAGCTCTAGGGCTTTTGTGTAGGTGAGCCATTGTTTCCGTCCAAGGTAGTTCTTGAAGGGGGAATGATCTCGGAGCCCAGCTAAAAGGGCCATTTTCTCTTTATCCTCGCCGAAGTCTTGTTTTTGTATGACGTGAGACGAGAAACGCTTTAGGAAAGGGCCGAGGACTCATCAACCTGTTACCGAATATTCATGGCCGCTCAGATGGAGACCGTACATTTCTTCTGGGAGCTGAAGTATTGTAGGAAATGAGCTTCGAGGTCGGTAAAGTAATTTATACACATCGGTGGCAGGCTTAGCATAGTCAAGGTCGGGATGGCTAGGGTGTTCGGGAATCCCTTGCACATCAGGGCATCGGAGGCCCCGCTTACAATCATAGCATAACAATAGCGGGCTATGTGTTCCCGGGGTTCTTCAGCCCCTGTGTAGTCCTTGAGTTGTGGGTACTTGAAATCTTTGTATGGAATAACATTGATAATGTGGTCCCCGAAAGATATTGTTTCGTATAGGGCGGACGAGGTTGGCGCTGGGTACAATGAGCCCGGTATTTGATAGGGGTTGTAATGTGGGGGATGTGGTCGATGAGAATACAGGTATCGAGGTGGATGCTCGGGCATGTAATGATGTTGCCTCGTTGGATAGACAAGCGGGTCTTCGTTCATGTGGTGGGGGTGCCTCGTCGGGTATGGCGGTCTAGGAGCAAAAAAAGGGGTGTCATGTCCCAGGCCACGAGGGCTGTAGTCAGGGTATGTCTCTATTTCTTAGGTACTCGACTTCCATGAGGCCTTGTAGGGCTCGTATTCGCTCTCCGGTTGCGGATTCGGCACGTGTGGTGGTGCGTGGGGTGCCGTGTGGGGCGGAGCGTTCGCACTGGTATCTACCGTCGAGTTGTGAGTTAGATCCCGATTGTCACGTCTCGACCCCTCATGTATGTCTGTGATTTCAATGATGAAGACCACCATGATTTTTTTCAGTTCCGATCTTAGGTGAGAGGGTTGCCACAGACGGTGCCAATGTTATACCTTAGTGTATCTGGATAGATTTACGTGATAAAAAACAATGACTAAGACAATCTCTTCGAGTAGATTTGTAGATAGGGAACCCCTTTTGAATGATGTTTATTGTGGATCTTCGAATAGAATCAGTGGATCGGGCCTTTCAACCTTCAAAGCCAATCCTGGGGAGAATGTACCCAAGATTTGATTCTCCAATGCTTAAGTCAGTTATTTATCCTTGAGGTTTAAAGATGATTAGAGTAGAAATGATGATTAGGGAAAAGATTATCAAATCTCGTGTGTAAGAGATTCTATCCGGTTACCTAGATCCTATCCGAAAACGGGAGAATCTGCAAAATGTCAGTATCAACGTTGTTGGATCTTACGAGCTTTTCCAAAAACGGTAAAAAAAGTCAGAAAGAAAAGCCTGCCATGCCCCTGTACTATATATAACTGCGAGGGCGTGGTCCTGCTCTTCACAGTTTGGGCTAATCTAGGGTTTCTATGCATGTTGTGCCGTGTACATGTTGTGGTGCAAAGGATTTTATTGGCTTATTCGGGTTGTCCGACTTGTTAATACCCAGTACAGCTGGGCCTAGCCCAACACAAGTTTACATGAATTCAGTCCCATTATCACTCCTTAACACCTTCATTTTGTTGTTAAATTTAGTCTCCATATATAGTAAGAGAGACTGAATTATATCTTTAGCTTGAGTTTTGCATTTGAAAAGATATAACCAGGTAAATATTGTGCAGTCATCAAGCATAGTCAGAATATACACAGTATCATGATGAGTAGGTGTTTTACATGGGCCACACACATCCATGTGAACTAGATCAAAATATGTTGTAGCAATTGATACACTTCTTCAAAAAGGGAGCTTACAATGTTTTTCTAGTACACAACTTTGACAATTCAAATTTCTAGTACATCAACGGTAAAAGGAAGATGTAAATGCTTAATTTCATCAACCGAACAATGCCCAGATGATCATGGCAGGTAGAGTGTGAAACAAACTCTGGAACTCTCATTGTTGAAGTTGTTGTTAACCTTCTGTGATCTTCTCTGAGGATAAACAACCCTCCAGACCTTATACACTTTATGTAGTTAAAATTTTTAGTAGGCGGGGGCAGGCTATGATCAGGAGATTGTATGGCAACTAGTTGGATTTAGGTTTGATCAATATAAATATTTACCTCTTGGCCAAAAAATGATTTTGTTTTAGTGATAGATATAGATTTAGAAGATAGATTTAAAAAAATCATGTCACATTTAGATTAATTTTAATTATTGAAAAATATTTAAGCTCATAAAGTAGAATATTTACTTAGGTCTGGGACTTTGTACCCGTAGAACCGAACCGAATCGTGCATTTCAGTTCGGTTGGGTGCAGGTATGTAATTTTTATGAAGTAAAAGTTTCAGTTCGGTTCTTGTAAATAATTGTGGATTCGGGTGCGGATTTTAAATAAATAAACTGAGTACCCGAATTATATAGGAGTATTAAAAAATTAGGGCTAGCGATACTATTCACTTTCTTCTTCGATCGTTCTGCACACAACCAGTTCTCTTCCTTGGTTGTCCTTCCAGGCCTGCAGTTCTCTTCCTCGATTGGCCTTCCACGCCGCAGTTCTCTTCCCCGATCATCTTATCTCACTGTCGCACCACCAGTCGTCTTCCTCCACAGTTCGTCCATAGTCGCTGCCCAGAGGTTAAATTTTGCCTTGCTCCTTCCAGTGATTCGAATTCGAATTCTGTTTTAGTCAAAAATCAAAGTTACGAGTTAATTGATGTTTGTAGTCAAATACTGATTATTGGAGTTGCAGGTTAATTGATGTTTGTAGTCAAAAATCGAAATTACAGGTTAATCGAATACTGATTATGTTTCAATTGCGTCCCATAATTTCGCTCGGAGGTTAGTTGATGTTTGACCTTCATTCAAATTAATATTTTATGTTTGAATTTCTGCATTATTAAGCTTTGTAGTTTAATAATGCATTATTAAACTTTCCAGAATCATAAATGTGATCTCCATAACTTCATTAAACTTTTAGCTTCTAGTTTGTACTGAACACAAGTCAACGATATGGATTTTTCTACTGGAAAAAATTTCTACTGAACTTTTATTTTACTTATTTTTTTTTAGTTGATAGTTTCAATATCTAAGTAAGTTCGGTCAAAATGAATTGTTGTTTTGACTAAACAGTTATGGATCACTTGACAATTCCAAGTTGAATCGCCTAATTCGTTATATTTTCCACATTCATAGGAGTGCGTCTATGTTTCTGCTTTATGAATATGATATTTTCTGGGCATTTCTAATAATATCAAGTGTTATTCCGATTTTGGCATTTCTACTTTCTGGAATTTTAGCTCCCATTAGAAAAGAACCCGAGAAACTTTCTAGTTATGAATCAGGTATAGAACCCATTGGTGATGCTTGGTTACAATTTCGAATCCGTTATTATATGTTTGCTTTAAGTTCAAGATTTCTACTAAAACTTTATAATATTATGAAATTTTCTCTATTTTTTACAATTCTATGTGCTTTGTAATATTATAATATTAACTACAACTTCCATCTCTTTTGATGTGTAGCCTTTGATATGGATTATGCAACACAAGTCAGTCACTGATTCCATCGACCTATGTGGTTCCGATTCAAGAAATTCTGATGATAATGAGGAGCTTAGTCAAGTGACAACTGACGTTGTTGTGCTGAATTTGTTGTTGTATTGTTTGAAAATCGATTAACCGAAAGAGAAATTTAGAAACCGAAATAAGACAAATATGTAAAAAATTAGGAACCGACTTTAGAAACCGATTAAATTTCAGGTTCGGGTAATGTTGGTTCCTTAGTAAAATTCATAGAAACCGAACCCGATTAAATTTTTTATCGTACGGGTAGGCTAAAAAATACCGGGAACGGAAAAGTTCCCATCCCTACATTTACTATTGTGAAACATGTTCAGTTATTTTCTCGTTCGATATACTTAGCTTAGAACAATAGTAATTGATCTTAATTGAAGAGGCAGTTTGGGATATTTATCATTCGTAAAAAAATTGGATGATTAACTGAAATTAAAGAAATAAGAGTGTTTAATGATATGAGACATGACCAACTTTTATATAGATATGTACATTAGTTTTAGGATAGAATATGATTAGATTATTGATTTAGTTATCCTTAACTTTCAATGTGGAAGATCTTCTTTCATTCATTCTCCATAAAGTTGTTTTTATTCTATTGAATCGTGTATTTTAATACAAGTATTCTTGAATAATGGAAAAATAATAGTAGAGAACAGGTAACAAAGTGAGACGTCATTCCGTAACAAACAATTAAATCCTAGCAATATGAACGTTAATTAAAGCTCAAATTTACAAGTTCTCCTCTTCGTTTCTTCTATTTTCTTTGATGCTTGGATAAGTATGAAGGCTCTCTCCACTTTCTCCTACTTCTATGAGAGTTGATATCTTATAATTTAGGCGCTTTTGCACCGAACCACCCGTTATATGTCGAGTTTTTCGACAAACCACTTTTTATATTTGAAATTGTTTTAAACCAACCAAATATCAATCTTTTCTTACCAAAAGCCACCCTTGGATGTTTTCCACCAAAATTTCTGTTAAGTAGTACGAAATGTCTATATTACTCTTCACTTTTCAAAAAAATTACAAATAATACCATCATCCTCCCTAAATGACAATTCCCACCTGAACCCTAATTTCCCCACACCTCAAATCAGCCAAGCATTGATGCAGGAATCGAGAACAGATCTCAGGGGTGAGAAGCTTCTAGTGATAAGGAAGAGACTTCTTCAACCTCCTCCATTGAAGCTCTGAAATCGAAAATAGATCTTGAGAACAGACCCTCCGTCATTAAAGCTCTGCCATTTAAGCTCTGAAATCGAGAACATATGTCTTTAAGCTCTACCATTGCAGCTCTTCCATTAAAGCTCCTCCATTGAAGCTCCTAACTCAAGAACAAACCTCTTCAACCTACGCCATTGAAGCTCCTAATCGAGGTAAGATTGCTTGAGCTCCTCACCACAACGAAGGTTTGTCATCTTACCTGGTCTCCCTCCGGCGAGCATTCAGGGACTTTCTCTGGGTCCGATTCGGTCAGATTGAGCCTGGGTAGGAGGAGATTTAGGAGGACAACAACGCTCCAGTGAAGAGGAAAATCGACGTTCAAGCTTCAATGGTGGGACTTAGAAATAGAACAATGGTGGGACAACCAAAATCCGCTTTCAAGGTTCAAAAACCTACAAATTGAATCGATCTGGGAGTTTTCTCAAGAAGAAATGGACAGAGAATTTGGAGAATCAATTTGGAATCGATTCCTTGTTCAAGCTCTGTGTGATGAACTAAGTCAATTGGGGTATGAAACTGAAGATGAACAAAGAGGGTAATTTGGGCATATTTTTTAAAACATTTAGGGGTAAAATGGATAATTCACGTTTTTAACAGAAATTTTGACGGAAAATGTCCAAGGGTGACTTTTGGTAAGAAAAGATCGAAATCTGGATGGTTGAAAATAGTTTCAAATATAAAGAGTGGTTTCTCGCCAAACTTGACATATAACGGGTGGTTCTATGCAAAAAAACGCCTAAATTTAACCTAACAAACTATTAGGTAATATAATAATATTTATATAAATAATACTACTCCAAAATGATAAACTGTTGATGTGGTAGGACTACACTGACTATGGACAAATGACGATCTCTTATTAAGCGTGAATTTTTTTGACATGTGTCGGCAAGTTAAAATTATGTGGTTTACTCTTTTTCCAGGAAAAAGAGAAATACTAATATGAAAGTAATATATTATAAGGAATATCAATCAACCAATATTACTAATACAAATACCATATATTACAAGTCTAGAATGCATCCTTCCATAATAAAAAATATAAGTCCTACAAATATGTTCATAATATTTTATAATGATTACACATTATATACATTTCCATACAAACTCTAAAATAAATAACAAAAAATAATATAAAATTTAATGAAAAAAGATCATGTGAGAATGCAACTTAAAATGAGAATGGAGAATGAATCTGAGTCGTCCGTTTAAATAGATCTCGCTAGCGAGTGTGCATCGCCAACTGAAGTAGTGTGCATTGTTCCCTAAAGAGCGAGTGTGCATTGTTTGGAGTATAAGTATGCATTATATTTTCCTTATGTGTGCGTTGTTGTGCGTATAACCGTGCATTATAAAAATTATGCACACTCACAAACAAATCTATGCATAGTTAACAAGATCTTCATTTACTCTCAACTACATAGTGTGCATAAACTGACAATCAAACTATGCACACTAAAGATAAAACTGATGCACACCCATAAGAAAATGTATGCACAGTTGACAATCAAACTAATGCACAGTCAATGTAAAACTACTGATGCACGCTCAATGCAAAACTTATGCGCACTCATGAAAAAACATATACACATTCAAGGAAAAACATATACACACTCAAGACAGAGTTGATGCACACTTAAGACAAATATGATGCATACTTAAGGTAAAAGTGTTGATATACACTTATGAAAAAACTTATGCACGCAAATGAAAAAACTTATTCACACTCACAAACAAATCTGATGCACACTCAAGAAAAAAATAATGCACCACTTATATTCACAATACACACTCACTCATCATAGACCAATGCTCACTCCTTTTCAAACAAATATATACTTAAGGCAACCAAATGAATGGAAGAATAGTAAGAAAATAATGCACACTTAAGGAAGATGCAATGCATAGTTGAACTCCTAATAATGCATACTCGCTCATCGCGAACGAATGCACACTACTTTAGTTGACAGTGAGCACTTGCTAGAAAATAATGTTTAAATGGACGGTCCTATTCACTCTCCATTCTCATTTAAACTTCCATTGTCACCTTATTTAAAGACAAACTTAACCCCTTCTATAAAAATATTGATTTTCAATGTTTATATAGTTCATCTTACGCCAAAAGCATAAGTAGTATCAAATCAACCAATATTGTATTATATTAGACAAGTATCGCGTAACTTTTGAAGATATAACAATGCAAATGTGAGACTTATTCCTTTCACAAAAATATTGCATGTTCCATTTTTTTATTTTATACAGCCTTAATTATTTTCATGTTTGAATATCCTAATTTATGTAAGATAATTGATCGCGATTTAAAAGTGACGTTAAACCCTTTTGCATCAGCTACGATAACACGAGATATCAATCCCTCTATTGCCAAACTATCCTAATCAACTAACAAATAGTTTAGAGAGAGTATGGGTTGAATCTGCAGGGAGGTATAGATGTTTTGTATCGTAGTATTTATGACAATAAGCAACCAGCATGGGTATTTTGTTTGTGTCTACCAACTAACATGCAATTAACTAATGAGTATGTGAGATATGAGATTGAACTTGGTAAAACACAATTCATATCTAGTTGGTAAGCTGTTCATTTAAATTCATTCAGTACTTCTTATGCAATGTGTTCCTATTCTTTTTATGATATCATAACCAAATACTATATTTCTGTCTACTGAGTTAACTACGAAACTATCAATGATTCAAACTAATAAAGAAAATAAAAATAGGAATACCAAGATATAAACTAGTATATCACAACCAGAATCTAAGATAGTTCAGAAATCAATTCTTTTTTACGATTGACTAGCACAACTAGACCTAGTACGATGTAGTTGTTTTAAGAAATAAATATGCTCAACCAGTAACAATCCAGTAATAAATAAAATAGATACATTGACTAGTTGATCAAACCAGAAATCATAGTAATCAACCCTGATTCAATTAAGAACAAGAGAAGAGATAACATAGTAGTAGAAAGTAAGGAATAAAATATATTACAACTTTAATTCTACTAAAAACTTCAAGGTTCAACTAAGTAATGGAAGCTTATTTCATGTTCATGGAAAACAAAACTAGGTCTAGATGTGGAGGCAATATGGAATGATGATGAATGAATGGTTTCTCCACTCTAAACTAACCTAAAAACCTATTTTAATAAAATAATAGTATAATAATACGAAACGACTGAAAAATAACAAAACAATCGCGAACTAATAAAGAATTCAGAATCTCTCGTGTTAATCCCCGACATGTGTGGCCACTGCTACTAATTATGTGGTGACCGCCAATAAACATTTTCAGCATGTGTGTCCTTGTAGCAAAAATACCATAACTTGTAACACCGAATTCCGGTTACGCTCATCTTTTAAGGGATTAAATGTAATTCAAGATCTAAATACTTGAATTGGAATCACCCCATTTCAGCATCAGAGCAGAGAGAATGAACTATTTAAACTCAGCACAATGTTCAAGAACTTGCCTTCTTGCCCTTCGTGTTCTTTCCTCATTTTCGACTTTGTCTTCGGTCTTGTTCTTGTCTTCATTTCTTCCGAGTCTTGAAAGCCTTCTAAATGTATTCTAAAGCATCATAATAAATTAATTCATGGACCTCTCTCGAATGCTTAAAATGGACTCCAAAGTAGCTCATAACAACACTAAAATACGGTTAAAACCATAACTCTAGACACATCATAAACGCGTTTATAAATAATCTGCATTGTTTCCCTTAATAATTTTTCTTTATTCTAAACTTGAAACAAAATCTTATATTTCATAAAAGGAAAAATCATGTATTATAAAGCATCTAATATTTTTTATATTTGATTAAATACTGAAAAATAAGAAATTAATAAAGTAAAGAATACACTCACAATTACAATTAAACATCCAACATTAATTATTTTTCATAGTTATTATCAGGAGAAAGATATTTACATATATATGACTAGATATGATACATTATTATTAGCATTATTTATTGGGTGTAGTTCTGGTAAGAGTGTCCCTTTAAATGAGAAATAAGAAAGGTTGCAAGCTATTAATCAGTTCTCAATCCAGTACCCATCTTCGTTTTCCTTCCTTCTTCTTCCTCCCACTTTCTATCTACGCGTTGCTAGTGTTCTGACCTCTCATCTCCTTCCAGCTACCACCAGTGCTCCACATGCACCGTCCTCCAACCAGCCTTGACCTCTCACCTCCTCCGTTGCTCTGTCATTGCTCCTCTCGTTGCCCTGTCATTCAGAATCAGATTTCAATGATTCAGGAGACGAACTCAACTAATTTGGGTACAAGGAATCTGATTTTGTGGTTAAATTTGATAAATGAGTATTAGAAGTTAAGTGATTTACCTTCTTAAGAGTCGAATCACCGACTTTGAATCGGCGTCGTCTAGAATAGGATTTCGATAATTTAAAAGTTGAACTCCAGTAATTTAGGTCAATGACTCCAATTTTACAGCTTAATTTGAAAAAGGAGGAAAGGAGGACTCTGGGAAAAAAATTGCACAATAAACAAAAGTATCTGCACAAAAAAATTAAATACTTGTACAAAGTATCAAAAGTATTTGCACTAAATAACCAAATACATGCACAAAATAGCAAAGAATCTCTATCCCAAAACTTATAAAAATATCTACACTGAAATAAAAAATATATGCCCATTTCAAAAAAGTATATACACATTACTGATATATATATATCCACATCCATGAGATCCACTTGCACAATCCTACAAAATAATCATTACTTATATTAATTTACACTTTTATCAGATTTACTTGCACATTCTCTAAAAGTATATACACATTCCTCACCTGTATTTACCCACTCATCATATCTAAGTGTTATAAAGGAAGTGTAAACGGATTAGCAAGAAAATGTAACTGACTTTAGAGAAAGTGAAAATGAATTAAGAAGAATTTCAAATGGTCTAAAGTGAAAATGCAAATAGATTAACTAGAAAGTGAAACGAATTAATAAGAAGGAAACTGGTTTCAAGGAAAGTTGCAAATAATTTAAGTCAAAATGAAAATAAATTAGTGAAAAGTGAAAACGGTTTAAATGAAAATGCAAATGATTAATAAAATAGTGTAACTAATTTAAGTGCAGATGAATTAGCATAATATGAAAATGCTTTAAGTGAAATTGCAGTGGTTTTTTTGAACTTATAATAAGGAGGAGGTCAATGGTTGTACGAATTTCAACGATGGTTCAACGATGGTGCTCCGTTGGTTGGACGCAGTCCGACGGTCGACGGTGATCCAGTAGGGGAGGGCCACAGTGGTCGATGTGCTCTCTAACAGTCGACGATGGTCCGACAGCGGCACCCTTGTGGTGGTTCGGTGACGACGTGTTTGTGGCCAGTGATGCTCAGGTGATTAACATCAAGTACATGACTTTCAATAAAAATCTCAACCATTGATATTATTTAAATCTAATGGTTATAGTTTTTCTTATATCTAATTTAAAGGTTTATTATCACGTGACTCTTTCCCTTATATATATACATCAAGTTAAATATAAAAATATTACATAAATCTAATGCATGTCACGTGAATTAAACTAATAAAGCTTCTAATGTATAATATCAAATATCCTAAAGTCTTCAACTAACAATATCAAAATCTCGATCCCTTGGACTTCAAGGAATAAGATATTGCTTTCCTTGAATAAATTGTGTGCTTGCCATATTTTTCAACGCGTCACAATAATCCCTAAGCATTTTTCCTTGCTTATTTCCTCTTCTTTAGACACATAAGACTATTAAGTGTTCCTTTATGTGTTGTTCTTAAGTAGTGTCTTTGTCATTCTTCTTTAAGCTTAGCTACTATAAATTCCAGTTATTCTTGGATTCATGATTTTTCTTGAAATTCATAAATCCAAACATTTTATAAACAATATAGATTTTGATATCACTAAAACCTTACATTTTATGAATAATATGGACTCTGATATCACTAAAACCTTAGAAAGTTACATATAGGAATCCAAAATTTCAACAAATTCCACTCCAATTTTAAATACATACAAAACCCGATGATGTTTTGACGGAGTTTAAGAATTCTATAAGTAGACTCTAAAATTACAAAGACAAATAATTAACTCATAAAAAAGTAATGGAGTATGGTGGGACAACAATCAATATCTTAAACATTAATTTTATTTTAATAATTTAAATTCTCTTTAAATATGAACCAGTGTTATTTTTCTAATTCCACCATAAACATGTCATTATCAATTTCTCAAAAGGATTTTCGATGTAGAGAAGATATTATCAAAATGATTTTCAAGAAAAAAAATAGCGATTTCAAATTAATTTCTTGATATTATCCAAATGGTCCCGACCCAACCACGATAGGTATCCACAAAACTGGACTACCTGAGTAAGGTCATAAACTCCTTTGGCCCAAAGTTTATGCACAACCCAAAGTGCACAAAAATCCTAGGAATGTCCAAACATGAGTAGCTTTCTCCCCAAGTACAACAAGAGGGCCCCACGTCCTTACAAGCTATATATAGAGCACGAGGGCGTGGCATGCCTCCCGCTCTAACATTTTTACCATTTTTGGAAAAGCTTGTACGATCCAACAACGTTGTACTGACATTCTGCATATTCTTCCCTTTTCGGTTAGGATCTAGGTAGCCGGCTAGAGTCTCTTACACACGATATCTAACCATCCTTTCCCTAATCACCTTTTCTACTCTACTCATCTTTATACCCTCATGGATAAACCACTGACTTAAGTATCAGAGAGTCAAATCCAGGGTACAATCTCCCCGGGCTTGGCTTTCCGGGTTGGAAGGACAGATCCATTGATTCTATTCGAAGATCCACAACAAACACCATCAAAAAGGAGTTTCCTATCTACAGATCTACTCGAAGATATCACTTTAGCCCCGTTCGTAGAGACATTTTGTATCCGATTTTTCTAAGGTACTAACATTGGCGCCGTCTGTGGGAAACTCTTCTCACAAAGCTAAGACCGGAATCGGAAAGAATCATGGTGGTCTTCATCAGTGCAATCGCAAATGGTAATGAGGAGCCGAGGCGCAACAATCGGGATCTGCCTTACAACTCGGTGGCAGACACCAGGGAGAACGCTCTGCCCCGCGCGGCACCCCATGCACAACCATGTGCGCTGCCGCACGTGTCTTCACACGCACCGTCACATGTGTCATATCCTAGCACGGCTAGCACCAGTACATCGGGTGATGGAGAGTAGCTCCCGGCTTAGGAGGTGGAGTCCTTTAAAGCGTGTAAAAATGCACAGAGGAAAGGAAAGGCCCCGATAATGCCCGAAGATCCCCCCTTACTGACTAGAACGAGCCCTCTGAGGACACAGAGGACGAAACAAGAAGCCCATCGAAGGGACCACGAGTCGACTCCGCAACCGGAAAGCGAATACCAAGCCTATGGGGCCTCATGGCGTCCGAGTACTTGAGACATAGAGACAGACCCAGACTACTTTCCCTATGGTCCACAACGTGAGGCCCCGTTTCCTACTCGACGTTCACCCTAACCGTCAAGACACCCACATCACGTGGCCAAGGTTCCACCGGTCTACGCGGCGAGGCCACCTTACCACATGCCCAAGCTTCCATCCCGATACTTATACTCTCCTCATCCGCATACCAACCCGTATCAAACCCCGTGGTCATTCTATCCAGCTCCACGCACATCCACTCTGTATGGTACTACGGCGTTTTCCGATCACATTATCAACGTCATCCCTTACAAGGAATTCAAATACCCCCAGCTCAAGGATTATACAGGAGTAGAAGGTCCTTGAGAATATATAGCCCGATACAGCTATGCCATGATAACGAGTGGGGCTTCTGATGCCCTAATGTGTAAGGGCTTTCCGAACAGCCTAGCCGGTCCAGCCCTCAGTTCGATGCTTAGCTTACCGCCGTTATGCATGAACTATTTTACCAATCTCGATGCTCGTTTCCTCCAGCACTTCAGCTCCCAGCAGAAGCGCACGGTCTCCATACAAGCCGCCATGAACATTCGGCAACGAGCATGAGAGTCGCTCGATGCTTTCCTTAATCACTTCTCGGTACATGTTATACAGACACAAGACTTCAGCGGTGACAAGTCAAAGATGGCCCTCCTAGATGGACTTCGTGACCACTCCCCTTTCAAGAACTACCTCGAGCGCAAACAATGGCTAACCTACGAGTAGGCTTTAGAGTTTCCCATGAGTTCATCTCCTCTGAGGAGCTGAACGGCATCATCAGCAACCCGATGGACGACGGCAACGACAAGCCCCTAGATGACAAAGGGTGGAGTAAGAGCAAACAGTATAGCAAGGACACCGCAACCACTATCCCGACTACGAGAGATCGAAGGGGGTCATCCTTCACATGCACAACCACAATTCCATCAATGGGTAATGGTTAATAAACAGAGGGACAAGTCAAGACAACCCCGTCAGCCTAGGGATCAGCCCCAACTGGGTAGAGATTTCCAACAGTGCCCAAAGCACCCCGATGCCAAACACGACGCTCGCGATTGCAAGGTCATGAAATAGGAGAGGGAACAAGAGGGTAAGGTGTTAACCAGCATCAAGAAAGGCCGGGAAACCAGCGCTGAAATCGATCCCCCACTGATAACCGTGACCCATTTCCAGCTCCGAACGGCTACGTAGGAACCATTGCTAGGAGGCATGTGAATTCCCCCCACCCCAAGCCGATCCAAGATGCAGGAACATGCGAAACACCACCCCACTACCTGGAACTCCTTTGTTGTCCATTAACACATGGCACGAGGACCATACCAACTCACAGTCCACCACCACGAAGTAAATGACTGGGTCAAAACTGCCATGGACCCGTTAGTCGTCCATGTCCAGCTAGGTAGCAAGGTGGTCAAGCGTGTCCTAGTCGACTCCGACATCGCATCATACATTTTATACTAGGATGCATTCCAGAAACTTGGCTTCGAGCAGACCAATCTACGCCCCACCATATGCACCTTAGTCAAATTTGGTGGAGAGCGTGTAAAGGCTTTGGGCGTCATAACTCTTGAAATGGTGCTCAGTCAGGAAGAAGGATTAAAGCTCAAGGAGTTCGTCGACTTCATAGTCGTGCCCATTACCTCCTCCTACAATGCTCTCCTGGGACGGGCATCTCTTTATAAATTTAAAGTTGTCATATCAATCTGCTATTTTTGTCTTAAGTTCCCGGTTTCCTAAAAAGAAGGTACATTCCACGACAATGTTACCAAGAGCCGAACATGTTATGTCTCGTCAGAGTGGGGGTCCAACAAGCCGTCTTGGCCAACCAACTCCTCTTCTTGGGCAATCTTGCTCCCGAATACGAAGCCGATCTCGAGGTGCACAAACCACAAAGGGGCAGAGAAGGCATGCCAGATAGACCATCCTTCATCGAGTTTTCTAGAAAAGAGGTAACTTTGTATGAAAACCCAGAGGAGCGGCTATATGTCGGTGGACGACTAGCTCCAGACGTAGACGAATCTATGAAAACCCTGTTAGGAAGCTCATGGGACATCTTTGCATGGAAACCAAAGGACTTGAAGGGCATACCTCCCAAGACATTACGCATTCTCTAGCCATTTCCCCTGGAGCCAAACCGAATAGACAGCGCAAACGTAAGCAGGCTGGCGAAAAAAACAAGGCAGTCGGAGATGAGTTAGCCATGTTATTCAAGGTCGGATTCGTAGAGCCTGTTCAGTACCCGACATGGCTGTCCAACGTGGTCAGGGTACCCAAACCAAACGGGAAGTGGTGGATGTGCGTCAAATTCATAGATCTCAACAAGGCCTGCCCGAAAGACAACTAACTGTTACCCGATATTGAGCAACTAGTCAACTCTATAGCCGGGCATGAATCCCTAAGCTTCCTCGATGCATATTCCGGATACAACCAAGTTCTAATGAACCCGGCCGATGTCGAGCACACTGCTTTCATCACAAACAAAGGGACCTTTTGTTACAAGGTCATGCCATTCGGGCTCAAAATGCAGGGGCCACATTCCAGAGATTGGTGGATCTTATATTCCACGCCCAACCAGGCAAGACTGTAGAGACCTATGTCGACGACATAAACGTCCAAAGCAAACACCAGTCCGACCATGTAGCCGACCTGGCAGACTTATTCAACTCTCTCCGGAAGTACGACATGTGTCTCAACCCGGACAAGTGTGTGTTCGGTGTGACCGAAGGGAAATTTCTAGGTTTCATGATCATTGCTAGAGGAATTAACATTAAACTTGACAAAGTGAAGGAAGCGATTGAGGTCTCCCCACCTTGTAGCATAAATGAAGTACCACGGTTATTGGGTCGGGTGAACTATCCTAAGCCATTTTTGTGCAAGACTAGCCGAACACAACTTACCATTTTTTGACGTCCTCCGCAACTCGAAAGGTTTTACGTGGACTCTAGTATGCGCCACCACGTTCAGGGAGTTGAAAAAGGATATGTCCATGCTACTTACCCTTGTTGTGCCTGTTGTTGGGGGAAGAGCTACAACTCTATCTAAGCCTCCAGTACCAAGGCCGTCAGCGCCGTAATTGTTTGAGAAGATAATATTCCCGTCTACTTCACCTGTAAGGCACTGACACCCACAGAAGCAAGATACCCCATCAGTGGAGA
>NW_027369001.1:35000-45807 GCF_046119375.1 Phyllobates terribilis | reverse complement strand
TGCGCGCATCCGATTTCAGTTCCAGAGCGATTCGCGCGATGAGTCCTTGATACTTAGTCGTTTTTGGCAAAATTTCTGACTTTTTGAAAATTTCACAATTTTGTGAAAACTTCCACAAAATGAGGTTCTAGTATGTTAGAGGGCATCCCAGGAGGGCTCCAAAAGTGTGGGTAAAATATATATCCCACAGGGGGAAAATTGAAAAAAAGTTGAAAAAAAAAATTTTTGGGGACTTAGAAAATTTTCACACATGTGTCAGACTTCCAGACAGGGGAGCGTGTCAGTGCGCGCATCCGATTTCAGTTCCAGAGCGATTCGCGCGATGAGTCCTTGATACTTAGTCGTTTTTGGCAAAATTTCTGACTTTTTGAAAATTTCACAATTTTGTGAAAACTTCCACAAAATGAGGTTCTAGTATGTTAGAGGGCATCCCAGGAGGGCTCCAAAAGTGTGGGTAAAATATATATCCCACAGGGGGAAAATTGAAAAAAAGTTGAAAAAAAAAATTTTTGGGGACTTAGAAAATTTTTCAACTTTTGTCAGACTTCCAGACAGGGGAGCGTGTCAGTGCGCGCATCCGATTTCAGTTCCAGAGCGATTCGCGCGATGAGTCCTTGATACTTAGTCGTTTTTGGCAAAATTTCTGACTTTTTGAAAATTTCACAATTTTGTGAAAACTTCCACAAAATGAGGTTCTAGTATGTTAGAGGGCATCCCAGGAGGGCTCCAAAAGTGTGGGTAAAATATATATCCCACAGGGGGAAAATTGAAAAAAAGTTGAAAAAAAAAATTTTTGGGGACTTAGAAAATTTTCACACATGTGTCAGACTTCCAGAGAGGGGAGCATGTCAGTGCGCGCATCCGATTTCAGTTCCAGAGCGATTCGCGCGATGAGTCCTTGATACTTAGTCGTTTTTGCAAAATTTCTGACTTTTTGGAAAATTTCACAATTTTGTGAAAACTTCCACAAAATGAGGTTCTAGTATGTTAGAGGGCATCCCAGGAGGGCTCCAAAAGTGTGGGTAAAATATATATCCCACAGGGGGAAAATTGAAAAAAAGTTGAAAAAAAAAATTTTTGGGGACTTAGAAAATTTTTCAACTTTTGTCAGACTTCCAGACAGGGGAGCGTGTCAGTGCGTGCATCCGATTTCAGTTCCAGAGCGATTCGCGCGATGAGTCCTTGATACTTAGTCGTTTTTGGCAAAATTTCTGACTTTTTGAAAATTTCACAATTTTGTGAAAACTTCCACAAAATGAGGTTCTAGTATGTTAGAGGGCATCCCAGGAGGGCTCCAAAAGTGTGGGTAAAATATATATCCCACAGGGGGAAAATTGAAAAAAAGTTGAAAAAAAAAATTTTTGGGGACTTAGAAAATTTTCACACATGTGTCAGACTTCCAGAGAGGGGAGCATGTCAGTGCGCGCATCCGATTTCAGTTCCAGAGCGATTCGCGCGATGAGTCCTTGATACTTAGTCGTTTTTGCAAAATTTCTGACTTTTTGGAAAATTTCACAATTTTGTGAAAACTTCCACAAAATGAGGTTCTAGTATGTTAGAGGGCATCCCAGGAGGGCTCCAAAAGTGTGGGTAAAATATATATCCCACAGGGGGAAAATTGAAAAAAAGTTGAAAAAAAAAATTTTTGGGGACTTAGAAAATTTTTCAACTTTTGTCAGACTTCCAGACAGGGGAGCGTGTCAGTGCGCGCATCCGATTTCAGTTCCAGAGCGATTCGCGCGATGAGTCCTTGATACTTAGTCGTTTTTGCAAAATTTCTGACTTTTTGGAAAATTTCACAATTTTGTGAAAACTTCCACAAAATGAGGTTCTAGTATGTTAGAGGGCATCCCAGGAGGGCTCCAAAAGTGTGGGTAAAATATATATCCCACAGGGGGAAAATTGAAAAAAAGTTGAAAAAAAAAATTTTTGGGGACTTAGAAAATTTTTCAACTTTTGTCAGACTTCCAGACAGGGGAGCGTGTCAGTGCGCGCATCCGATTTCAGTTCCAGAGCGATTCGCGCGATGAGTCCTTGATACTTAGTCGTTTTTGGCAAAATTTCTGACTTTTTGAAAATTTCACAATTTTGTGAAAACTTCCACAAAATGAGGTTCTAGTATGTTAGAGGGCATCCCAGGAGGGCTCCAAAAGTGTGGGTAAAATATATATCCCACAGGGGGAAAATTGAAAAAAAGTTGAAAAAAAAAATTTTTGGGGACTTAGAAAATTTTCACACATGTGTCAGACTTCCAGAGAGGGGAGCATGTCAGTGCGCGCATCCGATTTCAGTTCCAGAGCGATTCGCGCGATGAGTCCTTGATACTTAGTCGTTTTTGCAAAATTTCTGACTTTTTTGAAAATTTCACAATTTTGTGAAAACTTCCACAAAATGAGGTTCTAGTATGTTAGAGGGCATCCCAGGAGGGCTCCAAAAGTGTGGGTAAAATATATATCCCACAGGGGGAAAATTGAAAAAAAGTTGAAAAAAAAAATTTTTGGGGACTTAGAAAATTTTTCAACTTTTGTCAGACTTCCAGACAGGGGAGCGTGTCAGTGCGCGCATCCGATTTCAGTTCCAGAGCGATTCGCGCGATGAGTCCTTGATACTTAGTCGTTTTTGGCAAAATTTCTGACTTTTTGAAAATTTCACAATTTTGTGAAAACTTCCACAAAATGAGGTTCTAGTATGTTAGAGGGCATCCCAGGAGGGCTCCAAAAGTGTGGGTAAAATATATATCCCACAGGGGGAAAATTGAAAAAAAGTTGAAAAAAAAAATTTTTGGGGACTTAGAAAATTTTCACACATGTGTCAGACTTCCAGACAGGGGAGCGTGTCAGTGCGCGCATCCGATTTCAGTTCCAGAGCGATTCGCGCGATGAGTCCTTGATACTTAGTCGTTTTTGGCAAAATTTCTGACTTTTTGAAAATTTCACAATTTTGTGAAAACTTCCACAAAATGAGGTTCTAGTATGTTAGAGGGCATCCCAGGAGGGCTCCAAAAGTGTGGGTAAAATATATATCCCACAGGGGGAAAATTGAAAAAAAGTTGAAAAAAAAAATTTTTGGGGACTTAGAAAATTTTTCAACTTTTGTCAGACTTCCAGACAGGGGAGCGTGTCAGTGCGCGCATCCGATTTCAGTTCCAGAGCGATTCGCGCGATGAGTCCTTGATACTTAGTCGTTTTTGCAAAATTTCTGACTTTTTGGAAAATTTCACAATTTTGTGAAAACTTCCACAAAATGAGGTTCTAGTATGTTAGAGGGCATCCCAGGAGGGCTCCAAAAGTGTGGGTAAAATATATATCCCACAGGGGGAAAATTGAAAAAAAGTTGAAAAAAAAAATTTTTGGGGACTTAGAAAATTTTTCAACTTTTGTCAGACTTCCAGACAGGGGAGCGTGTCAGTGCGCGCATCCGATTTCAGTTCCAGAGCGATTCGCGCGATGAGTCCTTGATACTTAGTCGTTTTTGGCAAAATTTCTGACTTTTTGAAAATTTCACAATTTTGTGAAAACTTCCACAAAATGAGGTTCTAGTATGTTAGAGGGCATCCCAGGAGGGCTCCAAAAGTGTGGGTAAAATATATATCCCACAGGGGGAAAATTGAAAAAAAGTTGAAAAAAAAAATTTTTGGGGACTTAGAAAATTTTCACACATGTGTCAGACTTCCAGACAGGGGAGCGTGTCAGTGCGCGCATCCGATTTCAGTTCCAGAGCGATTCGCGCGATGAGTCCTTGATACTTAGTCGTTTTTGGCAAAATTTCTGACTTTTTGAAAATTTCACAATTTTGTGAAAACTTCCACAAAATGAGGTTCTAGTATGTTAGAGGGCATCCCAGGAGGGCTCCAAAAGTGTGGGTAAAATATATATCCCACAGGGGGAAAATTGAAAAAAAGTTGAAAAAAAAAATTTTTGGGGACTTAGAAAATTTTTCAACTTTTGTCAGACTTCCAGACAGGGGAGCGTGTCAGTGCGCGCATCCGATTTCAGTTCCAGAGCGATTCGCGCGATGAGTCCTTGATACTTAGTCGTTTTTGGCAAAATTTCTGACTTTTTGAAAATTTCACAATTTTGTGAAAACTTCCACAAAATGAGGTTCTAGTATGTTAGAGGGCATCCCAGGAGGGCTCCAAAAGTGTGGGTAAAATATATATCCCACAGGGGGAAAATTGAAAAAAAGTTGAAAAAAAAAATTTTTGGGGACTTAGAAAATTTTCACACATGTGTCAGACTTCCAGAGAGGGGAGCATGTCAGTGCGCGCATCCGATTTCAGTTCCAGAGCGATTCGCGCGATGAGTCCTTGATACTTAGTCGTTTTTGCAAAATTTCTGACTTTTTGGAAAATTTCACAATTTTGTGAAAACTTCCACAAAATGAGGTTCTAGTATGTTAGAGGGCATCCCAGGAGGGCTCCAAAAGTGTGGGTAAAATATATATCCCACAGGGGGAAAATTGAAAAAAAGTTGAAAAAAAAAATTTTTGGGGACTTAGAAAATTTTTCAACTTTTGTCAGACTTCCAGACAGGGGAGCGTGTCAGTGCGTGCATCCGATTTCAGTTCCAGAGCGATTCGCGCGATGAGTCCTTGATACTTAGTCGTTTTTGGCAAAATTTCTGACTTTTTGAAAATTTCACAATTTTGTGAAAACTTCCACAAAATGAGGTTCTAGTATGTTAGAGGGCATCCCAGGAGGGCTCCAAAAGTGTGGGTAAAATATATATCCCACAGGGGGAAAATTGAAAAAAAGTTGAAAAAAAAAATTTTTGGGGACTTAGAAAATTTTCACACATGTGTCAGACTTCCAGAGAGGGGAGCATGTCAGTGCGCGCATCCGATTTCAGTTCCAGAGCGATTCGCGCGATGAGTCCTTGATACTTAGTCGTTTTTGCAAAATTTCTGACTTTTTGGAAAATTTCACAATTTTGTGAAAACTTCCACAAAATGAGGTTCTAGTATGTTAGAGGGCATCCCAGGAGGGCTCCAAAAGTGTGGGTAAAATATATATCCCACAGGGGGAAAATTGAAAAAAAGTTGAAAAAAAAAATTTTTGGGGACTTAGAAAATTTTTCAACTTTTGTCAGACTTCCAGACAGGGGAGCGTGTCAGTGCGCGCATCCGATTTCAGTTCCAGAGCGATTCGCGCGATGAGTCCTTGATACTTAGTCGTTTTTGCAAAATTTCTGACTTTTTGGAAAATTTCACAATTTTGTGAAAACTTCCACAAAATGAGGTTCTAGTATGTTAGAGGGCATCCCAGGAGGGCTCCAAAAGTGTGGGTAAAATATATATCCCACAGGGGGAAAATTGAAAAAAAGTTGAAAAAAAAAATTTTTGGGGACTTAGAAAATTTTTCAACTTTTGTCAGACTTCCAGACAGGGGAGCGTGTCAGTGCGCGCATCCGATTTCAGTTCCAGAGCGATTCGCGCGATGAGTCCTTGATACTTAGTCGTTTTTGGCAAAATTTCTGACTTTTTGAAAATTTCACAATTTTGTGAAAACTTCCACAAAATGAGGTTCTAGTATGTTAGAGGGCATCCCAGGAGGGCTCCAAAAGTGTGGGTAAAATATATATCCCACAGGGGGAAAATTGAAAAAAAGTTGAAAAAAAAAATTTTTGGGGACTTAGAAAATTTTCACACATGTGTCAGACTTCCAGAGAGGGGAGCATGTCAGTGCGCGCATCCGATTTCAGTTCCAGAGCGATTCGCGCGATGAGTCCTTGATACTTAGTCGTTTTTGCAAAATTTCTGACTTTTTTGAAAATTTCACAATTTTGTGAAAACTTCCACAAAATGAGGTTCTAGTATGTTAGAGGGCATCCCAGGAGGGCTCCAAAAGTGTGGGTAAAATATATATCCCACAGGGGGAAAATTGAAAAAAAGTTGAAAAAAAAAATTTTTGGGGACTTAGAAAATTTTTCAACTTTTGTCAGACTTCCAGACAGGGGAGCGTGTCAGTGCGCGCATCCGATTTCAGTTCCAGAGCGATTCGCGCGATGAGTCCTTGATACTTAGTCGTTTTTGGCAAAATTTCTGACTTTTTGAAAATTTCACAATTTTGTGAAAACTTCCACAAAATGAGGTTCTAGTATGTTAGAGGGCATCCCAGGAGGGCTCCAAAAGTGTGGGTAAAATATATATCCCACAGGGGGAAAATTGAAAAAAAGTTGAAAAAAAAAATTTTTGGGGACTTAGAAAATTTTCACACATGTGTCAGACTTCCAGACAGGGGAGCGTGTCAGTGCGCGCATCCGATTTCAGTTCCAGAGCGATTCGCGCGATGAGTCCTTGATACTTAGTCGTTTTTGGCAAAATTTCTGACTTTTTGAAAATTTCACAATTTTGTGAAAACTTCCACAAAATGAGGTTCTAGTATGTTAGAGGGCATCCCAGGAGGGCTCCAAAAGTGTGGGTAAAATATATATCCCACAGGGGGAAAATTGAAAAAAAGTTGAAAAAAAAAATTTTTGGGGACTTAGAAAATTTTTCAACTTTTGTCAGACTTCCAGACAGGGGAGCGTGTCAGTGCGCGCATCCGATTTCAGTTCCAGAGCGATTCGCGCGATGAGTCCTTGATACTTAGTCGTTTTTGCAAAATTTCTGACTTTTTGGAAAATTTCACAATTTTGTGAAAACTTCCACAAAATGAGGTTCTAGTATGTTAGAGGGCATCCCAGGAGGGCTCCAAAAGTGTGGGTAAAATATATATCCCACAGGGGGAAAATTGAAAAAAAGTTGAAAAAAAAAATTTTTGGGGACTTAGAAAATTTTTCAACTTTTGTCAGACTTCCAGACAGGGGAGCGTGTCAGTGCGCGCATCCGATTTCAGTTCCAGAGCGATTCGCGCGATGAGTCCTTGATACTTAGTCGTTTTTGGCAAAATTTCTGACTTTTTGAAAATTTCACAATTTTGTGAAAACTTCCACAAAATGAGGTTCTAGTATGTTAGAGGGCATCCCAGGAGGGCTCCAAAAGTGTGGGTAAAATATATATCCCACAGGGGGAAAATTGAAAAAAAGTTGAAAAAAAAAATTTTTGGGGACTTAGAAAATTTTCACACATGTGTCAGACTTCCAGACAGGGGAGCGTGTCAGTGCGCGCATCCGATTTCAGTTCCAGAGCGATTCGCGCGATGAGTCCTTGATACTTAGTCGTTTTTGGCAAAATTTCTGACTTTTTGAAAATTTCACAATTTTGTGAAAACTTCCACAAAATGAGGTTCTAGTATGTTAGAGGGCATCCCAGGAGGGCTCCAAAAGTGTGGGTAAAATATATATCCCACAGGGGGAAAATTGAAAAAAAGTTGAAAAAAAAAATTTTTGGGGACTTAGAAAATTTTCACACATGTGTCAGACTTCCAGAGAGGGGAGCATGTCAGTGCGCGCATCCGATTTCAGTTCCAGAGCGATTCGCGCGATGAGTCCTTGATACTTAGTCGTTTTTGGCAAAATTTCTGACTTTTTGAAAATTTCACAATTTTGTGAAAACTTCCACAAAATGAGGTTCTAGTATGTTAGAGGGCATCCCAGGAGGGCTCCAAAAGTGTGGGTAAAATATATATCCCACAGGGGGAAAATTGAAAAAAAGTTGAAAAAAAAAATTTTTGGGGACTTAGAAAATTTTCACACATGTGTCAGACTTCCAGAGAGGGGAGCATGTCAGTGCGCGCATCCGATTTCAGTTCCAGAGCGATTCGCGCGATGAGTCCTTGATACTTAGTCGTTTTTGCAAAATTTCTGACTTTTTGGAAAATTTCACAATTTTGTGAAAACTTCCACAAAATGAGGTTCTAGTATGTTAGAGGGCATCCCAGGAGGGCTCCAAAAGTGTGGGTAAAATATATATCCCACAGGGGGAAAATTGAAAAAAAGTTGAAAAAAAAAATTTTTGGGGACTTAGAAAATTTTTCAACTTTTGTCAGACTTCCAGACAGGGGAGCGTGTCAGTGCGCGCATCCGATTTCAGTTCCAGAGCGATTCGCGCGATGAGTCCTTGATACTTAGTCGTTTTTGCAAAATTTCTGACTTTTTGGAAAATTTCACAATTTTGTGAAAACTTCCACAAAATGAGGTTCTAGTATGTTAGAGGGCATCCCAGGAGGGCTCCAAAAGTGTGGGTAAAATATATATCCCACAGGGGGAAAATTGAAAAAAAGTTGAAAAAAAAAATTTTTGGGGACTTAGAAAATTTTTCAACTTTTGTCAGACTTCCAGACAGGGGAGCGTGTCAGTGCGCGCATCCGATTTCAGTTCCAGAGCGATTCGCGCGATGAGTCCTTGATACTTAGTCGTTTTTGGCAAAATTTCTGACTTTTTGAAAATTTCACAATTTTGTGAAAACTTCCACAAAATGAGGTTCTAGTATGTTAGAGGGCATCCCAGGAGGGCTCCAAAAGTGTGGGTAAAATATATATCCCACAGGGGGAAAATTGAAAAAAAGTTGAAAAAAAAAATTTTTGGGGACTTAGAAAATTTTCACACATGTGTCAGACTTCCAGAGAGGGGAGCATGTCAGTGCGCGCATCCGATTTCAGTTCCAGAGCGATTCGCGCGATGAGTCCTTGATACTTAGTCGTTTTTGCAAAATTTCTGACTTTTTTGAAAATTTCACAATTTTGTGAAAACTTCCACAAAATGAGGTTCTAGTATGTTAGAGGGCATCCCAGGAGGGCTCCAAAAGTGTGGGTAAAATATATATCCCACAGGGGGAAAATTGAAAAAAAGTTGAAAAAAAAAATTTTTGGGGACTTAGAAAATTTTTCAACTTGTGTCAGACTTCCAGAGAGGGGAGCATGTCAGTGCGCGCATCCGATTTCAGTTCCAGAGCGATTCGCGCGATGAGTCCTTGATACTTAGTCGTTTTCAGAAGTCACAATTTTGACTTCCAGGACCCGCAAAACGTTTGTAAATTGAGCCCGCTCCCCAGTTCCAAGCGTTTTGAGGTGTCCCCGGTTGCAGTAATGCAGCCTGCCCACTAGATGTCGCAAAAGAGACAAAAAGTGAAAAAGAACCAGAATGAGGAAATTCCAGGGAGCCGAATCCGCCTGACAGTTCCAGGCGATCGGGCACTTTTTTGCATGCGTCCCTAAAGTGGGTATAGGGTGACACTCCATGCAAAGACCCAGTTTTGCACACCACCGGCAGAATATATGAGAGAGAGGTACCTCTCAGCCCCGACACATTTCGACTCATTTAAGCTGGTTTTCACCTCCGTAGGCCTGGGTATGCGTTTTGGCTATGAGTCCCTGTTCGGCTGGAGGTCTGCACCTTGGCTGAACCCAGGCTTCCGCAGCTGCGTGGGGGGACTTTTGCCGGTCGCCTATCCCAAGTCAGAGAGGTGTTCCTGGGTTGAAGTGAGCCTGGCCAGACCCCCCCGCGGGCCCTGGTTCTCCACATGGGGGCGCCGTCAAGGCTAAAATCTGGATTTTTAGGCCGAGGAGAGGCTCCATGAGGGCGGATGCTTTTGTGGCTTCGACCCCAGTGCTGTTCCACATCCAGTACCCCCCCGCAAGGGCGCCTGTACCCGAGTCGCGCTTCCAGGACTCGTGGGCACGTATCTCCCGACGACAGGGGTTTGCAGCCTCCGTACTTGGGCAAGTCCCTACATGCACCCCTGCTCTTCCTCCGATCGATCTGGCGCAGCGCTCCCGGGTGGGGAGGTGGCGCCGCTCGCTCGGCCCGGGCTTTGGAGCCCGCGCTGGCTTAAGGTGAGCGGTCCCCTTCCTCCTCTACCCCCGGGCTTCCGACACCTATCTTTGGGCGCGCATGCCGGCCTCGCCTCCCGTCTGCGGAGGTGGCCGAGCCGTGGGGAGTTTGACCCGAACCGAGCGAAGGCAGTGGTCCGACGACCCGTACGGGCGAACGGCGGGGCGCCCACCCAGCCAGGCGTGGGGGCCCGTCGTCCGAATCGCTCCCTGTGCGGGGAAGCACAGCGATCTTCTCCGAGGGCGGCCCTTTTCTTCCAGATGCGTACCCGGCCAGCGGAGGCTCGCGCTGCCCCTCGTGTCCGAAAGGGCGGCCTCCGCGGCGGTGGCGACAGCGGCGGCGGTGGGTGGCCTCTCCGCGCCACTGCCGAGCTTCGCGATTTCCAGTCTTTTCCCGAGCCCCTACGTCAGTGGGGAGGACGACAGAGGTGTGGAGGCAGGCGAAGGGGGTTCTCACCGTGCGGTGTGCCCCAGCCCGACCGTTGCCTTCCCCCTCGACCCTCGTCCTCCCAGGCGGCTCGGCCAGGGAGCAGGAGAGAGAGTGAGAGAGGGAGAGCGGAAACCCCAGAGCCAAGGGGTTAGATGGAGAACGGGAGAAGGAACGAGGGCCAAGAGGTAGGGAGTACGGTGAAAGGCCGACCTGGGATCCCCCTGCGCTCCCGCCCTGGGCGGGGAGCAGCCCTGGGAAGAAAAGCCGCTCGGGCATCCCTTTGAGGTTACGGGCGCGAGTGGGAAGAGGGACTACGCTGGAGGGCGACGCCGACACGGCCAGGCCGACGACCACCCACGTGACCTCAGCGTCGCCGGGTTAGTGCCAGAGCCGCGGCGGACCCCGACGGCCAGCCCCCCTCTCCCAATCCTCGTGCCTGTCCGCCGGTGGGTCGAGGACCCCCCGCGGCGGAGGCAGGTCTAAGCCAGACGGTGGCGCCGCATAGGCCCACCCCCGCACGCCATCTCCCTGAGCGACCCTGTGTGTCGTCTTGGGTGCGGTTGGTGAGACGGGGGCGGCCGTGGCATCCTCCGGAGGCCAGTCACCTCGCCCTCCCCGTGCAAGGGGTGTTTTCCAGACGCCTGCCGCTTCGGGACCATGCACCGCAC
>NW_027369001.1:20000-25000 GCF_046119375.1 Phyllobates terribilis | reverse complement strand
CGTGTCAGTGCGCGCATCCGATTTCAGTTCCAGAGCGATTCGCGCGATGAGTCCTTGATACTTAGTCGTTTTTGGCAAAATTTCTGACTTTTTGAAAATTTCACAATTTTGTGAAAACTTCCACAAAATGAGGTTCTAGTATGTTAGAGGGCATCCCAGGAGGGCTCCAAAAGTGTGGGTAAAATATATATCCCACAGGGGGAAAATTGAAAAAAAGTTGAAAAAAAAAATTTTTGGGGACTTAGAAAATTTTCACACATGTGTCAGACTTCCAGAGAGGGGAGCATGTCAGTGCGCGCATCCGATTTCAGTTCCAGAGCGATTCGCGCGATGAGTCCTTGATACTTAGTCGTTTTTGCAAAATTTCTGACTTTTTGGAAAATTTCACAATTTTGTGAAAACTTCCACAAAATGAGGTTCTAGTATGTTAGAGGGCATCCCAGGAGGGCTCCAAAAGTGTGGGTAAAATATATATCCCACAGGGGGAAAATTGAAAAAAAGTTGAAAAAAAAAATTTTTGGGGACTTAGAAAATTTTTCAACTTTTGTCAGACTTCCAGACAGGGGAGCGTGTCAGTGCGCGCATCCGATTTCAGTTCCAGAGCGATTCGCGCGATGAGTCCTTGATACTTAGTCGTTTTTGCAAAATTTCTGACTTTTTGGAAAATTTCACAATTTTGTGAAAACTTCCACAAAATGAGGTTCTAGTATGTTAGAGGGCATCCCAGGAGGGCTCCAAAAGTGTGGGTAAAATATATATCCCACAGGGGGAAAATTGAAAAAAAGTTGAAAAAAAAAATTTTTGGGGACTTAGAAAATTTTTCAACTTTTGTCAGACTTCCAGACAGGGGAGCGTGTCAGTGCGCGCATCCGATTTCAGTTCCAGAGCGATTCGCGCGATGAGTCCTTGATACTTAGTCGTTTTTGCAAAATTTCTGACTTTTTGGAAAATTTCACAATTTTGTGAAAACTTCCACAAAATGAGGTTCTAGTATGTTAGAGGGCATCCCAGGAGGGCTCCAAAAGTGTGGGTAAAATATATATCCCACAGGGGGAAAATTGAAAAAAAGTTGAAAAAAAAAATTTTTGGGGACTTAGAAAATTTTTCAACTTTTGTCAGACTTCCAGACAGGGGAGCGTGTCAGTGCGCGCATCCGATTTCAGTTCCAGAGCGATTCGCGCGATGAGTCCTTGATACTTAGTCGTTTTTGGCAAAATTTCTGACTTTTTGAAAATTTCACAATTTTGTGAAAACTTCCACAAAATGAGGTTCTAGTATGTTAGAGGGCATCCCAGGAGGGCTCCAAAAGTGTGGGTAAAATATATATCCCACAGGGGGAAAATTGAAAAAAAGTTGAAAAAAAAAATTTTTGGGGACTTAGAAAATTTTCACACATGTGTCAGACTTCCAGAGAGGGGAGCATGTCAGTGCGCGCATCCGATTTCAGTTCCAGAGCGATTCGCGCGATGAGTCCTTGATACTTAGTCGTTTTTGCAAAATTTCTGACTTTTTGGAAAATTTCACAATTTTGTGAAAACTTCCACAAAATGAGGTTCTAGTATGTTAGAGGGCATCCCAGGAGGGCTCCAAAAGTGTGGGTAAAATATATATCCCACAGGGGGAAAATTGAAAAAAAGTTGAAAAAAAAAATTTTTGGGGACTTAGAAAATTTTTCAACTTTTGTCAGACTTCCAGACAGGGGAGCGTGTCAGTGCGCGCATCCGATTTCAGTTCCAGAGCGATTCGCGCGATGAGTCCTTGATACTTAGTCGTTTTTGGCAAAATTTCTGACTTTTTGAAAATTTCACAATTTTGTGAAAACTTCCACAAAATGAGGTTCTAGTATGTTAGAGGGCATCCCAGGAGGGCTCCAAAAGTGTGGGTAAAATATATATCCCACAGGGGGAAAATTGAAAAAAAGTTGAAAAAAAAAATTTTTGGGGACTTAGAAAATTTTCACACATGTGTCAGACTTCCAGACAGGGGAGCGTGTCAGTGCGCGCATCCGATTTCAGTTCCAGAGCGATTCGCGCGATGAGTCCTTGATACTTAGTCGTTTTTGGCAAAATTTCTGACTTTTTGAAAATTTCACAATTTTGTGAAAACTTCCACAAAATGAGGTTCTAGTATGTTAGAGGGCATCCCAGGAGGGCTCCAAAAGTGTGGGTAAAATATATATCCCACAGGGGGAAAATTGAAAAAAAGTTGAAAAAAAAAATTTTTGGGGACTTAGAAAATTTTCACACATGTGTCAGACTTCCAGAGAGGGGAGCATGTCAGTGCGCGCATCCGATTTCAGTTCCAGAGCGATTCGCGCGATGAGTCCTTGATACTTAGTCGTTTTTGCAAAATTTCTGACTTTTTGGAAAATTTCACAATTTTGTGAAAACTTCCACAAAATGAGGTTCTAGTATGTTAGAGGGCATCCCAGGAGGGCTCCAAAAGTGTGGGTAAAATATATATCCCACAGGGGGAAAATTGAAAAAAAGTTGAAAAAAAAAATTTTTGGGGACTTAGAAAATTTTTCAACTTTTGTCAGACTTCCAGACAGGGGAGCGTGTCAGTGCGCGCATCCGATTTCAGTTCCAGAGCGATTCGCGCGATGAGTCCTTGATACTTAGTCGTTTTTGCAAAATTTCTGACTTTTTGGAAAATTTCACAATTTTGTGAAAACTTCCACAAAATGAGGTTCTAGTATGTTAGAGGGCATCCCAGGAGGGCTCCAAAAGTGTGGGTAAAATATATATCCCACAGGGGGAAAATTGAAAAAAAGTTGAAAAAAAAAATTTTTGGGGACTTAGAAAATTTTTCAACTTTTGTCAGACTTCCAGACAGGGGAGCGTGTCAGTGCGCGCATCCGATTTCAGTTCCAGAGCGATTCGCGCGATGAGTCCTTGATACTTAGTCGTTTTTGCAAAATTTCTGACTTTTTGGAAAATTTCACAATTTTGTGAAAACTTCCACAAAATGAGGTTCTAGTATGTTAGAGGGCATCCCAGGAGGGCTCCAAAAGTGTGGGTAAAATATATATCCCACAGGGGGAAAATTGAAAAAAAGTTGAAAAAAAAAATTTTTGGGGACTTAGAAAATTTTTCAACTTTTGTCAGACTTCCAGACAGGGGAGCGTGTCAGTGCGCGCATCCGATTTCAGTTCCAGAGCGATTCGCGCGATGAGTCCTTGATACTTAGTCGTTTTTGCAAAATTTCTGACTTTTTGGAAAATTTCACAATTTTGTGAAAACTTCCACAAAATGAGGTTCTAGTATGTTAGAGGGCATCCCAGGAGGGCTCCAAAAGTGTGGGTAAAATATATATCCCACAGGGGGAAAATTGAAAAAAAGTTGAAAAAAAAAATTTTTGGGGACTTAGAAAATTTTTCAACTTTTGTCAGACTTCCAGACAGGGGAGCGTGTCAGTGCGCGCATCCGATTTCAGTTCCAGAGCGATTCGCGCGATGAGTCCTTGATACTTAGTCGTTTTTGGCAAAATTTCTGACTTTTTGAAAATTTCACAATTTTGTGAAAACTTCCACAAAATGAGGTTCTAGTATGTTAGAGGGCATCCCAGGAGGGCTCCAAAAGTGTGGGTAAAATATATATCCCACAGGGGGAAAATTGAAAAAAAGTTGAAAAAAAAAATTTTTGGGGACTTAGAAAATTTTCACACATGTGTCAGACTTCCAGACAGGGGAGCGTGTCAGTGCGCGCATCCGATTTCAGTTCCAGAGCGATTCGCGCGATGAGTCCTTGATACTTAGTCGTTTTTGGCAAAATTTCTGACTTTTTGAAAATTTCACAATTTTGTGAAAACTTCCACAAAATGAGGTTCTAGTATGTTAGAGGGCATCCCAGGAGGGCTCCAAAAGTGTGGGTAAAATATATATCCCACAGGGGGAAAATTGAAAAAAAGTTGAAAAAAAAAATTTTTGGGGACTTAGAAAATTTTCACACATGTGTCAGACTTCCAGAGAGGGGAGCATGTCAGTGCGCGCATCCGATTTCAGTTCCAGAGCGATTCGCGCGATGAGTCCTTGATACTTAGTCGTTTTTGCAAAATTTCTGACTTTTTTGAAAATTTCACAATTTTGTGAAAACTTCCACAAAATGAGGTTCTAGTATGTTAGAGGGCATCCCAGGAGGGCTCCAAAAGTGTGGGTAAAATATATATCCCACAGGGGGAAAATTGAAAAAAAGTTGAAAAAAAAAATTTTTGGGGACTTAGAAAATTTTTCAACTTTTGTCAGACTTCCAGACAGGGGAGCGTGTCAGTGCGCGCATCCGATTTCAGTTCCAGAGCGATTCGCGCGATGAGTCCTTGATACTTAGTCGTTTTTGGCAAAATTTCTGACTTTTTGAAAATTTCACAATTTTGTGAAAACTTCCACAAAATGAGGTTCTAGTATGTTAGAGGGCATCCCAGGAGGGCTCCAAAAGTGTGGGTAAAATATATATCCCACAGGGGGAAAATTGAAAAAAAGTTGAAAAAAAAAATTTTTGGGGACTTAGAAAATTTTTCAACTTTTGTCAGACTTCCAGACAGGGGAGCGTGTCAGTGCGCGCATCCGATTTCAGTTCCAGAGCGATTCGCGCGATGAGTCCTTGATACTTAGTCGTTTTTGCAAAATTTCTGACTTTTTGGAAAATTTCACAATTTTGTGAAAACTTCCACAAAATGAGGTTCTAGTATGTTAGAGGGCATCCCAGGAGGGCTCCAAAAGTGTGGGTAAAATATATATCCCACAGGGGGAAAATTGAAAAAAAGTTGAAAAAAAAAATTTTTGGGGACTTAGAAAATTTTTCAACTTTTGTCAGACTTCCAGACAGGGGAGCGTGTCAGTGCGCGCATCCGATTTCAGTTCCAGAGCGATTCGCGCGATGAGTCCTTGATACTTAGTCGTTTTTGCAAAATTTCTGACTTTTTTGAAAATTTCACAATTTTGTGAAAACTTCCACAAAATGAGGTTCTAGTATGTTAGAGGGCATCCCAGGAGGGCTCCAAAA
>NW_027369001.1:5000-7500 GCF_046119375.1 Phyllobates terribilis | reverse complement strand
TCACAATTTTGTGAAAACTTCCACAAAATGAGGTTCTAGTATGTTAGAGGGCATCCCAGGAGGGCTCCAAAAGTGTGGGTAAAATATATATCCCACAGGGGGAAAATTGAAAAAAAGTTGAAAAAAAAAATTTTTTGGGGACTTAGAAAATTTTTCAACTTTTGTCAGACTTCCAGACAGGGGAGCGTGTCAGTGCGCGCATCCGATTTCAGTTCCAGAGCGATTCGCGCGATGAGTCCTTGATACTTAGTCGTTTTTGCAAAATTTCTGACTTTTTGGAAAATTTCACAATTTTGTGAAAACTTCCACAAAATGAGGTTCTAGGTATGTTAGAGGGCATCCCAGGAGGGCTCCAAAAGTGTGGGTAAAATATATATCCCACAGGGGGAAAATTGAAAAAAAGTTGAAAAAAAAAATTTTTGGGGGACTTAGAAAATTTTCAACTTTTGTCAGACTTCCAGACAGGGGAGCGTGTCAGTGCGCGCATCCGATTTCAGTTCCAGAGCGATTCGCGCGATGAGTCCTTGATACTTAGTCGTTTTTGCAAAATTTCTGACTTTTTGGAAAATTTCACAATTTTGTGAAAACTTCCACAAAATGAGGTTCTAGTATGTTAGAGGGCATCCCAGGAGGGCTCCAAAAGTGTGGGTAAAATATATATCCCACAGGGGGAAAATTGAAAAAAAGTTGAAAAAAAAAAATTTTTGGGGACTTAGAAAATTTCACACATGTGTCAGACTTCCAGAGAGGGGAGCATGTCAGTGCGCGCATCCGATTTCAGTTCCAGAGCGATTCGCGCGATGAGTCCTTGATACTTAGTCGTTTTTGCAAAATTTCTGACTTTTTGGAAAATTTCACAATTTTGTGAAAACTTCCACAAAATGAGGTTCTAGTATGTTAGAGGGCATCCCAGGAGGGCTCCAAAAGTGTGGGTAAAATATATATCCCACAGGGGGAAAATTGAAAAAAAGTTGAAAAAAAAATTTTGGGGACTTAGAAAATTTTTCAACTTTTGTCAGACTTCAGACAGGGGAGCGTGTCAGTGCGCGCATCCGATTTCAGTTCCAGAGCGATTCGCGCGATGAGTCCTTGATACTTAGTCGTTTTTGCAAAATTTCTGACTTTTTGGAAAATTTCACAATTTTGTGAAAACTTCCACAAAATGAGGTTCTAGTATGTTAGAGGGCATCCCAGGAGGGCTCCAAAAGTGTGGGTAAAATATATATCCCACAGGGGGAAAATTGAAAAAAAGTTGAAAAAAAAATTTTTGGGGACTTAGAAAATTTTTCAACTTTTGTCAGACTTCCAGACAGGGGAGCGTGTCAGTGCGCGCATCCGATTTCAGTCCAGAGCGATTCGCGCGATGAGTCCTTGATACTTAGTCGTTTTTGCAAAATTTCTGACTTTTTGGAAAATTTCACAATTTTGTGAAAACTTCCACAAAATGAGGTTCTAGTATGTTATGAGGGGCATCCCAGGAGGGCTCCAAAAGTGTGGGTAAAATATATATCCCACAGGGGGAAAATTGAAAAAAAGTGAAAAAAAAATTTTTGGGGACTTAGAAAATTTTTCAACTTTGTCAGACTTCCAGACAGGGGAGCGTGTCAGTGCGCGCATCCGATTTCAGTTCCAGAGCGATTCGCGCGATGAGTCCTTGATACTTAGTCGTTTTTGCAAAATTTCTGACTTTTTGAAAATTTCACAATTTTGTGAAAACTTCCACAAAATGAGGTTCTAGTATGTTAGAGGGCATCCCAGGAGGGCTCCAAAAGTGTGGGTAAAATATATATCCCACAGGGGGAAAATTGAAAAAAAGTTGAAAAAAAAAATTTTTGGGGACTTAGAAAATTTTCACACATGTGTCAGACTTCCAGAGAGGGGAGCATGTCAGTGCGCGCATCCGATTTCAGTTCCAGAGCGATTCGCGCGATGAGTCCTTGATACTTAGTCGTTTTTGCAAAATTTCTGACTTTTTTGAAAATTTCACAATTTTGTGAAAACTTCCACAAAATGAGGTTCTAGTATGTTAGAGGGCATCCCAGGAGGGCTCCAAAAGTGTGGGTAAAATATATATCCCACAGGGGGAAAATTGAAAAAAAGTTGAAAAAAAAATTTTTTGGGGACTTAGAAAATTTTTCAACTTGTGTCAGACTTCCAGAGAGGGAGCATGTCAGTGCGCGCATCCGATTTCAGTTCCAGAGCGATTCGCCGATGAGTCCTTGATACTTAGTCGTTTTCAAGAAGTCACAATTTTGACTTCCAGGACCCGCAAAACGTTTGTAAATTGAGCCCGCTCCCAGTTCCAAGCGTTTTGAGGTGTCCCCGGTTGCAGTAATGCAGCTGCCCACTAGATGTCGCAAAAGAGGACAAAAAGTGAAAAAGAACCAGAATGAGAAATTCCAGGGAGCCGAATCCGCCTGACAGTTCCAGGCGATCGGGCACTTTTTTGCATGCGTCCCTAAAGTGGGTATAGGGTGACACTCCATGCAAAGACCCAGTT
>NW_027369000.1:0-45812 GCF_046119375.1 Phyllobates terribilis | reverse complement strand
TATGAAAAACATGTTTTTCAATGCAAAAATCAATGAATATTGTAAATGCACAAACAGTAATATCTCCACATTGCACGGTGCAATTCTGAAATTTTTAGCTTTTTCCTGTTAATCCTAGCATGATAAAGAAGATTCAAAGAGAGTGAGATGCCAGCTCCTTTCATTCAGTCAGTAAACATTTCTGGTATTATGAAAAACATGTTTTTCAATGGCAAAAATCAATGAATATTGTAAATGCACAAACAGTAATATCTCCACATTGCACGGTGCAATTCTGAAATTTTTAGCTTTTTCCTGTTAATCCTAGCATGATAAAGAAGATTCAAAGAGAGTGAGATGCCAGCTCCTTTCATTCAGTCAGTAGCTTCAAACATTTCTGGTATATGAAAAACATGTTTTTCAATGGCAAAAATCAATGAATATTGTAAATGCACAAACAGTAATATCTCCACATTGCACGGTGCAATTCTGAAATTTTTTGCTTTTTCCTGCTAATCCTAGCATGATAAAGAAGATTCAAAGAGAGTGAGATGCCAGCTCCTTTCATTCAGTCAGTAGCTTCAAACATTTCTGGACGTTTTTCAATGGCAAAAATCAATGAATATTGTAAATGCACAAACAGTAATATCTCCACATTGCACGGTGCAATTCTGAAATTTTTTGCTTTTTCCTGCTAATCCTAGCATGATAAAGAAGATTCAAAGAGAGTGAGATGCCAGCTCCTTTCATTCAGTCAGTAGCTTCAAACATTTCTGGACGTTTTTCAATGGCAAAAATCAATGAATATTGTAAATGCACAAACAGTAATATCTCCACATTGCACGGTGCAATTCTGAAATTTTTTGCTTTTTCCTGCTAATCCTAGCATGATAAAGAAGATTCAAAGAGAGTGAGATGCCAGCTCCTTTCATTCAGTCAGTAGCTTCAAACATTTCTGGTATATGAAAAACATGTTTTTCAATGGCAAAAATCAATGAATATTGTAAATGCACAAACAGTAATATCTCCACATTGCACGGTGCAATTCTGAAATTTTTAGCTTTTTCCTGTTAATCCTAGCATGATAAAGAAGATTCAAAGAGAGTGAGATGCCAGCTCCTTTCATTCAGTCAGTAGCTTCAAACATTTCTGGTATATGAAAAACTGTTTTTCAATGGCAAAAATCAATGAATATTGTAAATGCACAAACAGTAATATCTCCACATTGCACGGTGCAATTCTGAAATTTTTGCTTTTTCCTGTTAATCCTAGCATGATAAAGAAGATTCAAAGAGAGTGAGATGCCAGCTCCTTTCATTCAGTCAGTAGCTTCAAACATTTCTGGGTATATGAAAACACATGTTTTTCAATGGCAAAAATCAATGAATATTGTAAATGCACAAACAGTAATATCTCCACATTGCACGGTGCAATTCTGAAATTTTTAGCTTTTTCCTGTTAATCCTAGCATGATAAAGAAGATTCAAAGAGAGTGAGATGCCAGCTCCTTTCATTCAGTCAGTAGCTTCAAACATTTCTGGACGTTTTTCAATGGCAAAAATCAATGAATATTGTAAATGCACAAACAGTAATATCTCCACATTGCACGGTGCAATTCTGAAATTTTTAGCTTTTTCCTGTTAATCCTAGCATGATAAAGAAGATTCAAAGAGAGTGAGATGCCAGCTCCTTTCATTCAGTCAGTAGCTTCAAACATTTCTGGTATATGAAAAACATGTTTTTCAATGGCAAAAATCAATGAATATTGTAAATGCACAAACAGTAATATCTCCACATTGCACGGTGCAATTCTGAAATTTTTAGCTTTTTCCTGTTAATCCTAGCATGATAAAGAAGATTCAAAGAGAGTGAGATGCCAGCTCCTTTCATTCAGTCAGTAGCTTCAAACATTTCTGGTATATGAAAAACATGTTTTTCAATGGCAAAAATCAATGAATATTGTAAATGCACAAACAGTAATATCTCCACATTGCACGGTGCAATTCTGAAATTTTTAGCTTTTTCCTGTTAATCCTAGCATGATAAAGAAGATTCAAAGAGAGTGAGATGCCAGCTCCTTTCATTCAGTCAGTAGCTTCAAACATTTCTGGTATATGAAAAACATGTTTTTCAATGGCAAAAATCAATGAATATTGTAAATGCACAAACAGTAATATCTCCACATTGCACGGTGCAATTCTGAAATTTTTTGCTTTTTCCTGCTAATCCTAGCATGATAAAGAAGATTCAAAGAGAGTGAGATGCCAGCTCCTTTCATTCAGTCAGTAGCTTCAAACATTTCTGGTATATGAAAAACGTTTTTCAATGGCAAAAATCAATGAATATTGTAAATGCACAAACAGTAATATCTCCACATTGCACGGTGCAATTCTGAAATTTTTTGCTTTTTCCTGCTAATCCTAGCATGATAAAGAAGATTCAAAGAGAGTGAGATGCCAGCTCCTTTCATTCAGTCAGTAGCTTCAAACATTTCTGGACGTTTTTCAATGGCAAAAATCAATGAATATTGTAAATGCACAAACAGTAATATCTCCACATTGCACGGTGCAATTCTGAAATTTTTTGCTTTTTCCTGCTAATCCTAGCATGATAAAGAAGATTCAAAGAGAGTGAGATGCCAGCTCCTTTCATTCAGTCAGTAGCTTCAAACATTTCTGGTATATGAAAAACATGTTTTTCAATGGCAAAAATCAATGAATATTGTAAATGCACAAACAGTAATATCTCCACATTGCACGGTGCAATTCTGAAATTTTTAGCTTTTTCCTGTTAATCCTAGCATGATAAAGAAGATTCAAAGAGAGTGAGATGCCAGCTCCTTTCATTCAGTCAGTAGCTTCAAACATTTCTGGTATATGAAAAACATGTTTTTCAATGGCAAAAATCAATGAATATTGTAAATGCACAAACAGTAATATCTCCACATTGCACGGTGCAATTCTGAAATTTTTAGCTTTTTCCTGTTAATCCTAGCATGATAAAGAAGATTCAAAGAGAGTGAGATGCCAGCTCCTTTCATTCAGTCAGTAGCTTCAAACATTTCTGGACGTTTTTCAATGGCAAAAATCAATGAATATTGTAAATGCACAAACAGTAATATCTCCACATTGCACGGTGCAATTCTGAAATTTTTTGCTTTTTCCTGTTAATCCTAGCATGATAAAGAAGATTCAAAGAGAGTGAGATGCCAGCTCCTTTCATTCAGTCAGTAGCTTCAAACATTTCTGGACGTTTTTCAATGGCAAAAATCAATGAATATTGTAAATGCACAAACAGTAATATCTCCACATTGCACGGTGCAATTCTGAAATTTTTAGCTTTTTCCTGTTAATCCTAGCATGATAAAGAAGATTCAAAGAGAGTGAGATGCCAGCTCCTTTCATTCAGTCAGTAGCTTCAAACATTTCTGGACGTTTTTCAATGGCAAAAATCAATGAATATTGTAAATGCACAAACAGTAATATCTCCACATTGCACGGTGCAATTCTGAAATTTTTAGCTTTTTCCTGTTAATCCTAGCATGATAAAGAAGATTCAAAGAGAGTGAGATGCCAGCTCCTTTCATTCAGTCAGTAGCTTCAAACATTTCTGGTATATGAAAAACATGTTTTTCAATGGCAAAAATCAATGAATATTGTAAATGCACAAACAGTAATATCTCCACATTGCACGGTGCAATTCTGAAATTTTTAGCTTTTTCCTGTTAATCCTAGCATGATAAAGAAGATTCAAAGAGAGTGAGATGCCAGCTCCTTTCATTCAGTCAGTAGCTTCAAACATTTCTGGACGTTTTTCAATGGCAAAAATCAATGAATATTGTAAATGCACAAACAGTAATATCTCCACATTGCACGGTGCAATTCTGAAATTTTTAGCTTTGTCCTGCTAATCCTAGCATGATAAAGAAGATTCAAAGAGAGTGAGATGCCAGCTCCTTTCATTCAGTCAGTAGCTTCAAACATTTCTGGTATATGAAAAACATGTTTTTCAATGGCAAAAATCAATGAATATTGTAAATGCACAAACAGTAATATCTCCACATTGCACGGTGCAATTCTGAAATTTTTTGCTTTTTCCTGCTAATCCTAGCATGATAAAGAAGATTCAAAGAGAGTGAGATGCCAGCTCCTTTCATTCAGTCAGTAGCTTCAAACATTTCTGGACGTTTTTCAATGGCAAAAATCAATGAATATTGTAAATGCACAAACAGTAATATCTCCACATTGCACGGTGCAATTCTGAAATTTTTTGCTTTTTCCTGCTAATCCTAGCATGATAAAGAAGATTCAAAGAGAGTGAGATGCCAGCTCCTTTCATTCAGTCAGTAGCTTCAAACATTTCTGGACGTTTTTCAATGGCAAAAATCAATGAATATTGTAAATGCACAAACAGTAATATCTCCACATTGCACGGTGCAATTCTGAAATTTTTTGCTTTTTCCTGTTAATCCTAGCATGATAAAGAAGATTCAAAGAGAGTGAGATGCCAGCTCCTTTCATTCAGTCAGTAGCTTCAAACATTTCTGGACGTTTTTCAATGGCAAAAATCAATGAATATTGTAAATGCACAAACAGTAATATCTCCACATTGCACGGTGCAATTCTGAAATTTTTTGCTTTTTCCTGCTAATCCTAGCATGATAAAGAAGATTCAAAGAGAGTGAGATGCCAGCTCCTTTCATTCAGTCAGTAGCTTCAAACATTTCTGGTATATGAAAAACATGTTTTTCAATGGCAAAAATCAATGAATATTGTAAATGCACAAACAGTAATATCTCCACATTGCACGGTGCAATTCTGAAATTTTTAGCTTTTTCCTGTTAATCCTAGCATGATAAAGAAGATTCAAAGAGAGTGAGATGCCAGCTCCTTTCATTCAGTCAGTAGCTTCAAACATTTCTGGTATATGAAAAACATGTTTTTCAATGGCAAAAATCAATGAATATTGTAAATGCACAAACAGTAATATCTCCACATTGCACGGTGCAATTCTGAAATTTTTAGCTTTTTCCTGTTAATCCTAGCATGATAAAGAAGATTCAAAGAGAGTGAGATGCCAGCTCCTTTCATTCAGTCAGTAGCTTCAAACATTTCTGGACGTTTTTCAATGGCAAAAATCAATGAATATTGTAAATGCACAAACAGTAATATCTCCACATTGCACGGTGCAATTCTGAAATTTTTTGCTTTTTCCTGCTAATCCTAGCATGATAAAGAAGATTCAAAGAGAGTGAGATGCCAGCTCCTTTCATTCAGTCAGTAGCTTCAAACATTTCTGGACGTTTTTCAATGGCAAAAATCAATGAATATTGTAAATGCACAAACAGTAATATCTCCACATTGCACGGTGCAATTCTGAAATTTTTTGCTTTTTCCTGCTAATCCTAGCATGATAAAGAAGATTCAAAGAGAGTGAGATGCCAGCTCCTTTCATTCAGTCAGTAGCTTCAAACATTTCTGGTATATGAAAAACATGTTTTTCAATGGCAAAAATCAATGAATATTGTAAATGCACAAACAGTAATATCTCCACATTGCACGGTGCAATTCTGAAATTTTTAGCTTTTTCCTGTTAATCCTAGCATGATAAAGAAGATTCAAAGAGAGTGAGATGCCAGCTCCTTTCATTCAGTCAGTAGCTTCAAACATTTCTGGTATATGAAAAACATGTTTTTCAATGGCAAAAATCAATGAATATTGTAAATGCACAAACAGTAATATCTCCACATTGCACGGTGCAATTCTGAAATTTTTAGCTTTTTCCTGTTAATCCTAGCATGATAAAGAAGATTCAAAGAGAGTGAGATGCCAGCTCCTTTCATTCAGTCAGTAGCTTCAAACATTTCTGGTATATGAAAAACATGTTTTTCAATGGCAAAAATCAATGAATATTGTAAATGCACAAACAGTAATATCTCCACATTGCACGGTGCAATTCTGAAATTTTTAGCTTTTTCCTGTTAATCCTAGCATGATAAAGAAGATTCAAAGAGAGTGAGATGCCAGCTCCTTTCATTCAGTCAGTAGCTTCAAACATTTCTGGTATATGAAAAACATGTTTTTCAATGGCAAAAATCAATGAATATTGTAAATGCACAAACAGTAATATCTCCACATTGCACGGTGCAATTCTGAAATTTTTAGCTTTTTCCTGTTAATCCTAGCATGATAAAGAAGATTCAAAGAGAGTGAGATGCCAGCTCCTTTCATTCAGTCAGTAGCTTCAAACATTTCTGGACGTTTTTCAATGGCAAAAATCAATGAATATTGTAAATGCACAAACAGTAATATCTCCACATTGCACGGTGCAATTCTGAAATTTTTAGCTTTTTCCTGTTAATCCTAGCATGATAAAGAAGATTCAAAGAGAGTGAGATGCCAGCTCCTTTCATTCAGTCAGTAGCTTCAAACATTTCTGGTATATGAAAAACATGTTTTTCAATGGCAAAAATCAATGAATATTGTAAATGCACAAACAGTAATATCTCCACATTGCACGGTGCAATTCTGAAATTTTTAGCTTTTTCCTGTTAATCCTAGCATGATAAAGAAGATTCAAAGAGAGTGAGATGCCAGCTCCTTTCATTCAGTCAGTAGCTTCAAACATTTCTGGTATATGAAAAACATGTTTTTCAATGGCAAAAATCAATGAATATTGTAAATGCACAAACAGTAATATCTCCACATTGCACGGTGCAATTCTGAAATTTTTAGCTTTTTCCTGTTAATCCTAGCATGATAAAGAAGATTCAAAGAGAGTGAGATGCCAGCTCCTTTCATTCAGTCAGTAGCTTCAAACATTTCTGGTATATGAAAAACATGTTTTTCAATGGCAAAAATCAATGAATATTGTAAATGCACAAACAGTAATATCTCCACATTGCACGGTGCAATTCTGAAATTTTTAGCTTTTTCCTGTTAATCCTAGCATGATAAAGAAGATTCAAAGAGAGTGAGATGCCAGCTCCTTTCATTCAGTCAGTAGCTTCAAACATTTCTGGTATATGAAAAACATGTTTTTCAATGGCAAAAATCAATGAATATTGTAAATGCACAAACAGTAATATCTCCACATTGCACGGTGCAATTCTGAAATTTTTAGCTTTTTCCTGTTAATCCTAGCATGATAAAGAAGATTCAAAGAGAGTGAGATGCCAGCTCCTTTCATTCAGTCAGTAGCTTCAAACATTTCTGGACGTTTTTCAATGGCAAAAATCAATGAATATTGTAAATGCACAAACAGTAATATCTCCACATTGCACGGTGCAATTCTGAAATTTTTAGCTTTTTCCTGTTAATCCTAGCATGATAAAGAAGATTCAAAGAGAGTGAGATGCCAGCTCCTTTCATTCAGTCAGTAGCTTCAAACATTTCTGGACGTTTTTCAATGGCAAAAATCAATGAATATTGTAAATGCACAAACAGTAATATCTCCACATTGCACGGTGCAATTCTGAAATTTTTTGCTTTTTCCTGTTAATCCTAGCATGATAAAGAAGATTCAAAGAGAGTGAGATGCCAGCTCCTTTCATTCAGTCAGTAGCTTCAAACATTTCTGGACGTTTTTCAATGGCAAAAATCAATGAATATTGTAAATGCACAAACAGTAATATCTCCACATTGCACGGTGCAATTCTGAAATTTTTAGCTTTTTCCTGTTAATCCTAGCATGATAAAGAAGATTCAAAGAGAGTGAGATGCCAGCTCCTTTCATTCAGTCAGTAGCTTCAAACATTTCTGGTATATGAAAAACATGTTTTTCAATGGCAAAAATCAATGAATATTGTAAATGCACAAACAGTAATATCTCCACATTGCACGGTGCAATTCTGAAATTTTTAGCTTTTTCCTGTTAATCCTAGCATGATAAAGAAGATTCAAAGAGAGTGAGATGCCAGCTCCTTTCATTCAGTCAGTAGCTTCAAACATTTCTGGTATATGAAAAACATGTTTTTCAATGGCAAAAATCAATGAATATTGTAAATGCACAAACAGTAATATCTCCACATTGCACTGTGCAATTCTGAAATTTTTAGCTTTTTCCTGTTAATCCTAGCATGATAAAGAAGATTCAAAGAGAGTGAGATGCCAGCTCCTTTCATTCAGTCAGTAGCTTCAAACATTTCTGGACGTTTTTCAATGGCAAAAATCAATGAATATTGTAAATGCACAAACAGTAATATCTCCACATTGCACGGTGCAATTCTGAAATTTTTAGCTTTTTCCTGTTAATCCTAGCATGATAAAGAAGATTCAAAGAGAGTGAGATGCCAGCTCCTTTCATTCAGTCAGTAGCTTCAAACATTTCTGGACGTTTTTCAATGGCAAAAATCAATGAATATTGTAAATGCACAAACAGTAATATCTCCACATTGCACGGTGCAATTCTGAAATTTTTAGCTTTTTCCTGTTAATCCTAGCATGATAAAGAAGATTCAAAGAGAGTGAGATGCCAGCTCCTTTCATTCAGTCAGTAGCTTCAAACATTTCTGGTATATGAAAAACATGTTTTTCAATGGCAAAAATCAATGAATATTGTAAATGCACAAACAGTAATATCTCCACATTGCACGGTGCAATTCTGAAATTTTTAGCTTTTTCCTGTTAATCCTAGCATGATAAAGAAGATTCAAAGAGAGTGAGATGCCAGCTCCTTTCATTCAGTCAGTAGCTTCAAACATTTCTGGTATATGAAAAACATGTTTTTCAATGGCAAAAATCAATGAATATTGTAAATGCACAAACAGTAATATCTCCACATTGCACGGTGCAATTCTGAAATTTTTAGCTTTTTCCTGTTAATCCTAGCATGATAAAGAAGATTCAAAGAGAGTGAGATGCCAGCTCCTTTCATTCAGTCAGTAGCTTCAAACATTTCTGGTATATGAAAAACATGTTTTTCAATGGCAAAAATCAATGAATATTGTAAATGCACAAACAGTAATATCTCCACATTGCACGGTGCAATTCTGAAATTTTTTGCTTTTTCCTGCTAATCCTAGCATGATAAAGAAGATTCAAAGAGAGTGAGATGCCAGCTCCTTTCATTCAGTCAGTAGCTTCAAACATTTCTGGTATATGAAAAACATGTTTTTCAATGGCAAAAATCAATGAATATTGTAAATGCACAAACAGTAATATCTCCACATTGCACGGTGCAATTCTGAAATTTTTAGCTTTTTCCTGTTAATCCTAGCATGATAAAGAAGATTCAAAGAGAGTGAGATGCCAGCTCCTTTCATTCAGTCAGTAGCTTCAAACATTTCTGGTATATGAAAAACATGTTTTTCAATGGCAAAAATCAATGAATATTGTAAATGCACAAACAGTAATATCTCCACATTGCACGGTGCAATTCTGAAATTTTTAGCTTTTTCCTGTTAATCCTAGCATGATAAAGAAGATTCAAAGAGAGTGAGATGCCAGCTCCTTTCATTCAGTCAGTAGCTTCAAACATTTCTGGACGTTTTTCAATGGCAAAAATCAATGAATATTGTAAATGCACAAACAGTAATATCTCCACATTGCACGGTGCAATTCTGAAATTTTTTGCTTTTTCCTGCTAATCCTAGCATGATAAAGAAGATTCAAAGAGAGTGAGATGCCAGCTCCTTTCATTCAGTCAGTAGCTTCAAACATTTCTGGACGTTTTTCAATGGCAAAAATCAATGAATATTGTAAATGCACAAACAGTAATATCTCCACATTGCACGGTGCAATTCTGAAATTTTTTGCTTTTTCCTGCTAATCCTAGCATGATAAAGAAGATTCAAAGAGAGTGAGATGCCAGCTCCTTTCATTCAGTCAGTAGCTTCAAACATTTCTGGTATATGAAAAACATGTTTTTCAATGGCAAAAATCAATGAATATTGTAAATGCACAAACAGTAATATCTCCACATTGCACGGTGCAATTCTGAAATTTTTAGCTTTTTCCTGTTAATCCTAGCATGATAAAGAAGATTCAAAGAGAGTGAGATGCCAGCTCCTTTCATTCAGTCAGTAGCTTCAAACATTTCTGGTATATGAAAAACATGTTTTTCAATGGCAAAAATCAATGAATATTGTAAATGCACAAACAGTAATATCTCCACATTGCACGGTGCAATTCTGAAATTTTTAGCTTTTTCCTGTTAATCCTAGCATGATAAAGAAGATTCAAAGAGAGTGAGATGCCAGCTCCTTTCATTCAGTCAGTAGCTTCAAACATTTCTGGACGTTTTTCAATGGCAAAAATCAATGAATATTGTAAATGCACAAACAGTAATATCTCCACATTGCACGGTGCAATTCTGAAATTTTTTGCTTTTTCCTGTTAATCCTAGCATGATAAAGAAGATTCAAAGAGAGTGAGATGCCAGCTCCTTTCATTCAGTCAGTAGCTTCAAACATTTCTGGACGTTTTTCAATGGCAAAAATCAATGAATATTGTAAATGCACAAACAGTAATATCTCCACATTGCACGGTGCAATTCTGAAATTTTTAGCTTTTTCCTGTTAATCCTAGCATGATAAAGAAGATTCAAAGAGAGTGAGATGCCAGCTCCTTTCATTCAGTCAGTAGCTTCAAACATTTCTGGACGTTTTTCAATGGCAAAAATCAATGAATATTGTAAATGCACAAACAGTAATATCTCCACATTGCACGGTGCAATTCTGAAATTTTTAGCTTTTTCCTGTTAATCCTAGCATGATAAAGAAGATTCAAAGAGAGTGAGATGCCAGCTCCTTTCATTCAGTCAGTAGCTTCAAACATTTCTGGTATATGAAAAACATGTTTTTCAATGGCAAAAATCAATGAATATTGTAAATGCACAAACAGTAATATCTCCACATTGCACGGTGCAATTCTGAAATTTTTAGCTTTTTCCTGTTAATCCTAGCATGATAAAGAAGATTCAAAGAGAGTGAGATGCCAGCTCCTTTCATTCAGTCAGTAGCTTCAAACATTTCTGGACGTTTTTCAATGGCAAAAATCAATGAATATTGTAAATGCACAAACAGTAATATCTCCACATTGCACTTTGCAATTCTGAAATTTTTAGCTTTTTCCTGCTAATCCTAGCATGATAAAGAAGATTCAAAGAGAGTGAGATGCCAGCTCCTTTCATTCAGTCAGTAGCTTCAAACATTTCTGGTATATGAAAAACATGTTTTTCAATGGCAAAAATCAATGAATATTGTAAATGCACAAACAGTAATATCTCCACATTGCACGGTGCAATTCTGAAATTTTTTGCTTTTTCCTGCTAATCCTAGCATGATAAAGAAGATTCAAAGAGAGTGAGATGCCAGCTCCTTTCATTCAGTCAGTAGCTTCAAACATTTCTGGACGTTTTTCAATGGCAAAAATCAATGAATATTGTAAATGCACAAACAGTAATATCTCCACATTGCACGGTGCAATTCTGAAATTTTTTGCTTTTTCCTGCTAATCCTAGCATGATAAAGAAGATTCAAAGAGAGTGAGATGCCAGCTCCTTTCATTCAGTCAGTAGCTTCAAACATTTCTGGACGTTTTTCAATGGCAAAAATCAATGAATATTGTAAATGCACAAACAGTAATATCTCCACATTGCACGGTGCAATTCTGAAATTTTTTGCTTTTTCCTGTTAATCCTAGCATGATAAAGAAGATTCAAAGAGAGTGAGATGCCAGCTCCTTTCATTCAGTCAGTAGCTTCAAACATTTCTGGACGTTTTTCAATGGCAAAAATCAATGAATATTGTAAATGCACAAACAGTAATATCTCCACATTGCACGGTGCAATTCTGAAATTTTTTGCTTTTTCCTGCTAATCCTAGCATGATAAAGAAGATTCAAAGAGAGTGAGATGCCAGCTCCTTTCATTCAGTCAGTAGCTTCAAACATTTCTGGTATATGAAAAACATGTTTTTCAATGGCAAAAATCAATGAATATTGTAAATGCACAAACAGTAATATCTCCACATTGCACGGTGCAATTCTGAAATTTTTAGTTTTTTCCTGTTAATCCTAGCATGATAAAGAAGATTCAAAGAGAGTGAGATGCCAGCTCCTTTCATTCAGTCAGTAGCTTCAAACATTTCTGGACGTTTTTCAATGGCAAAAATCAATGAATATTGTAAATGCACAAACAGTAATATCTCCACATTGCACGGTGCAATTCTGAAATTTTTTGCTTTTTCCTGTTAATCCTAGCATGATAAAGAAGATTCAAAGAGAGTGAGATGCCAGCTCCTTTCATTCAGTCAGTAGCTTCAAACATTTCTGGACGTTTTTCAATGGCAAAAATCAATGAATATTGTAAATGCACAAACAGTAATATCTCCACATTGCACGGTGCAATTCTGAAATTTTTAGCTTTTTCCTGTTAATCCTAGCATGATAAAGAAGATTCAAAGAGAGTGAGATGCCAGCTCCTTTCATTCAGTCAGTAGCTTCAAACATTTCTGGACGTTTTTCAATGGCAAAAATCAATGAATATTGTAAATGCACAAACAGTAATATCTCCACATTGCACGGTGCAATTCTGAAATTTTTAGCTTTTTCCTGTTAATCCTAGCATGATAAAGAAGATTCAAAGAGAGTGAGATGCCAGCTCCTTTCATTCAGTCAGTAGCTTCAAACATTTCTGGTATATGAAAAACATGTTTTTCAATGGCAAAAATCAATGAATATTGTAAATGCACAAACAGTAATATCTCCACATTGCACGGTGAAATTCTGAAATTTTTAGCTTTTTCCTGTTAATCCTAGCATGATAAAGAAGATTCAAAGAGAGTGAGATGCCAGCTCCTTTCATTCAGTCAGTAGCTTCAAACATTTCTGGTATATGAAAAACATGTTTTTCAATGGCAAAAATCAATGAATATTGTAAATGCACAAACAGTAATATCTCCACATTGCACGGTGCAATTCTGAAATTTTTTGCTTTTTCCTGCTAATCCTACCATGATAAAGAAGATTCAAAGAGAGTGAGATGCCAGCTCCTTTCATTCAGTCAGTAGCTTCAAACATTTCTGGACGTTTTTCAATGGCAAAAATCAATGAATATTGTAAATGCACAAACAGTAATATCTCCACATTGCACGGTGCAATTCTGAAATTTTTAGCTTTTTCCTGTTAATCCTAGCATGATAAAGAAGATTCAAAGAGAGTGAGATGCCAGCTCCTTTCATTCAGTCAGTAGCTTCAAACATTTCTGGTATATGAAAAACATGTTTTTCAATGGCAAAAATCAATGAATATTGTAAATGCACAAACAGTAATATCTCCACATTGCACGGTGCAATTCTGAAATTTTTAGCTTTTTCCTGTTAATCCTAGCATGATAAAGAAGATTCAAAGAGAGTGAGATGCCAGCTCCTTTCATTCAGTCAGTAGCTTCAAACATTTCTGGTATATGAAAAACATGTTTTTCAATGGCAAAAATCAATGAATATTGTAAATGCACAAACAGTAATATCTCCACATTGCACGGTGCAATTCTGAAATTTTTTGCTTTTTCCTGCTAATCCTAGCATGATAAAGAAGATTCAAAGAGAGTGAGATGCCAGCTCCTTTCATTCAGTCAGTAGTTTCAAACATTTCTGGTATATGAAAAACATGTTTTTCAATGGCAAAAATCAATGAATATTGTAAATGCACAAACAGTAATATCTCCACATTGCACGGTGCAATTCTGAAATTTTTAGCTTTTTCCTGTTAATCCTAGCATGATAAAGAAGATTCAAAGAGAGTGAGATGCCAGCTCCTTTCATTCAGTCAGTAGCTTCAAACATTTCTGGACGTTTTTCAATGGCAAAAATCAATGAATATTGTAAATGCACAAACAGTAATATCTCCACATTGCACGGTGCAATTCTGAAATTTTTTGCTTTTTCCTGTTAATCCTAGCATGATAAAGAAGATTCAAAGAGAGTGAGATGCCAGCTCCTTTCATTCAGTCAGTAGCTTCAAACATTTCTGGACGTTTTTCAATGGCAAAAATCAATGAATATTGTAAATGCACAAACAGTAATATCTCCACATTGCACGGTGCAATTCTGAAATTTTTAGCTTTTTCCTGTTAATCCTAGCATGATAAAGAAGATTCAAAGAGAGTGAGATGCCAGCTCCTTTCATTCAGTCAGTAGCTTCAAACATTTCTGGTATATGAAAAACATGTTTTTCAATGGCAAAAATCAATGAATATTGTAAATGCACAAACAGTAATATCTCCACATTGCACGGTGCAATTCTGAAATTTTTTGCTTTTTCCTGCTAATCCTAGCATGATAAAGAAGATTCAAAGAGAGTGAGATGCCAGCTCCTTTCATTCAGTCAGTAGCTTCAAACATTTCTGGTATATGAAAAACATGTTTTTCAATGGCAAAAATCAATGAATATTGTAAATGCACAAACAGTAATATCTCCACATTGCACGGTGCAATTCTGAAATTTTTAGCTTTTTCCTGTTAATCCTAGCATGATAAAGAAGATTCAAAGAGAGTGAGATGCCAGCTCCTTTCATTCAGTCAGTAGCTTCAAACATTTCTGGTATATGAAAAACATGTTTTTCAATGGCAAAAATCAATGAATATTGTAAATGCACAAACAGTAATATCTCCACATTGCACGGTGCAATTCTGAAATTTTTAGCTTTTTCCTGTTAATCCTAGCATGATAAAGAAGATTCAAAGAGAGTGAGATGCCAGCTCCTTTCATTCAGTCAGTAGCTTCAAACATTTCTGGACGTTTTTCAATGGCAAAAATCAATGAATATTGTAAATGCACAAACAGTAATATCTCCACATTGCACGGTGCAATTCTGAAATTTTTTGCTTTTTCCTGCTAATCCTAGCATGATAAAGAAGATTCAAAGAGAGTGAGATGCCAGCTCCTTTCATTCAGTCAGTAGCTTCAAACATTTCTGGACGTTTTTCAATGGCAAAAATCAATGAATATTGTAAATGCACAAACAGTAATATCTCCACATTGCACGGTGCAATTCTGAAATTTTTTGCTTTTTCCTGCTAATCCTAGCATGATAAAGAAGATTCAAAGAGAGTGAGATGCCAGCTCCTTTCATTCAGTCAGTAGCTTCAAACATTTCTGGTATATGAAAAACATGTTTTTCAATGGCAAAAATCAATGAATATTGTAAATGCACAAACAGTAATATCTCCACATTGCACGGTGCAATTCTGAAATTTTTAGCTTTTTCCTGTTAATCCTAGCATGATAAAGAAGATTCAAAGAGAGTGAGATGCCAGCTCCTTTCATTCAGTCAGTAGCTTCAAACATTTCTGGTATATGAAAAACATGTTTTTCAATGGCAAAAATCAATGAATATTGTAAATGCACAAACAGTAATATCTCCACATTGCACGGTGCAATTCTGAAATTTTTAGCTTTTTCCTGTTAATCCTAGCATGATAAAGAAGATTCAAAGAGAGTGAGATGCCAGCTCCTTTCATTCAGTCAGTAGCTTCAAACATTTCTGGACGTTTTTCAATGGCAAAAATCAATGAATATTGTAAATGCACAAACAGTAATATCTCCACATTGCACGGTGCAATTCTGAAATTTTTTGCTTTTTCCTGTTAATCCTAGCATGATAAAGAAGATTCAAAGAGAGTGAGATGCCAGCTCCTTTCATTCAGTCAGTAGCTTCAAACATTTCTGGACGTTTTTCAATGGCAAAAATCAATGAATATTGTAAATGCACAAACAGTAATATCTCCACATTGCACGGTGCAATTCTGAAATTTTTAGCTTTTTCCTGTTAATCCTAGCATGATAAAGAAGATTCAAAGAGAGTGAGATGCCAGCTCCTTTCATTCAGTCAGTAGCTTCAAACATTTCTGGACGTTTTTCAATGGCAAAAATCAATGAATATTGTAAATGCACAAACAGTAATATCTCCACATTGCACGGTGCAATTCTGAAATTTTTAGCTTTTTCCTGTTAATCCTAGCATGATAAAGAAGATTCAAAGAGAGTGAGATGCCAGCTCCTTTCATTCAGTCAGTAGCTTCAAACATTTCTGGTATATGAAAAACATGTTTTTCAATGGCAAAAATCAATGAATATTGTAAATGCACAAACAGTAATATCTCCACATTGCACGGTGCAATTCTGAAATTTTTAGCTTTTTCCTGTTAATCCTAGCATGATAAAGAAGATTCAAAGAGAGTGAGATGCCAGCTCCTTTCATTCAGTCAGTAGCTTCAAACATTTCTGGACGTTTTTCAATGGCAAAAATCAATGAATATTGTAAATGCACAAACAGTAATATCTCCACATTGCACGGTGCAATTCTGAAATTTTTAGCTTTTTCCTGCTAATCCTAGCATGATAAAGAAGATTCAAAGAGAGTGAGATGCCAGCTCCTTTCATTCAGTCAGTAGCTTCAAACATTTCTGGTATATGAAAAACATGTTTTTCAATGGCAAAAATCAATGAATATTGTAAATGCACAAACAGTAATATCTCCACATTGCACGGTGCAATTCTGAAATTTTTTGCTTTTTCCTGCTAATCCTAGCATGATAAAGAAGATTCAAAGAGAGTGAGATGCCAGCTCCTTTCATTCAGTCAGTAGCTTCAAACATTTCTGGACGTTTTTCAATGGCAAAAATCAATGAATATTGTAAATGCACAAACAGTAATATCTCCACATTGCACGGTGCAATTCTGAAATTTTTTGCTTTTTCCTGCTAATCCTAGCATGATAAAGAAGATTCAAAGAGAGTGAGATGCCAGCTCCTTTCATTCAGTCAGTAGCTTCAAACATTTCTGGACGTTTTTCAATGGCAAAAATCAATGAATATTGTAAATGCACAAACAGTAATATCTCCACATTGCACGGTGCAATTCTGAAATTTTTTGCTTTTTCCTGTTAATCCTAGCATGATAAAGAAGATTCAAAGAGAGTGAGATGCCAGCTCCTTTCATTCAGTCAGTAGCTTCAAACATTTCTGGACGTTTTTCAATGGCAAAAATCAATGAATATTGTAAATGCACAAACAGTAATATCTCCACATTGCACGGTGCAATTCTGAAATTTTTTGCTTTTTCCTGCTAATCCTAGCATGATAAAGAAGATTCAAAGAGAGTGAGATGCCAGCTCCTTTCATTCAGTCAGTAGCTTCAAACATTTCTGGTATATGAAAAACATGTTTTTCAATGGCAAAAATCAATGAATATTGTAAATGCACAAACAGTAATATCTCCACATTGCACGGTGCAATTCTGAAATTTTTAGCTTTTTCCTGTTAATCCTAGCATGATAAAGAAGATTCAAAGAGAGTGAGATGCCAGCTCCTTTCATTCAGTCAGTAGCTTCAAACATTTCTGGACGTTTTTCAATGGCAAAAATCAATGAATATTGTAAATGCACAAACAGTAATATCTCCACATTGCACGGTGCAATTCTGAAATTTTTTGCTTTTTCCTGTTAATCCTAGCATGATAAAGAAGATTCAAAGAGAGTGAGATGCCAGCTCCTTTCATTCAGTCAGTAGCTTCAAACATTTCTGGACGTTTTTCAATGGCAAAAATCAATGAATATTGTAAATGCACAAACAGTAATATCTCCACATTGCACGGTGCAATTCTGAAATTTTTAGCTTTTTCCTGTTAATCCTAGCATGATAAAGAAGATTCAAAGAGAGTGAGATGCCAGCTCCTTTCATTCAGTCAGTAGCTTCAAACATTTCTGGACGTTTTTCAATGGCAAAAATCAATGAATATTGTAAATGCACAAACAGTAATATCTCCACATTGCACGGTGCAATTCTGAAATTTTTAGCTTTTTCCTGTTAATCCTAGCATGATAAAGAAGATTCAAAGAGAGTGAGATGCCAGCTCCTTTCATTCAGTCAGTAGCTTCAAACATTTCTGGTATATGAAAAACATGTTTTTCAATGGCAAAAATCAATGAATATTGTAAATGCACAAACAGTAATATCTCCACATTGCACGGTGCAATTCTGAAATTTTTAGCTTTTTCCTGTTAATCCTAGCATGATAAAGAAGATTCAAAGAGAGTGAGATGCCAGCTCCTTTCATTCAGTCAGTAGCTTCAAACATTTCTGGTATATGAAAAACATGTTTTTCAATGGCAAAAATCAATGAATATTGTAAATGCACAAACAGTAATATCTCCACATTGCACGGTGCAATTCTGAAATTTTTTGCTTTTTCCTGCTAATCCTAGCATGATAAAGAAGATTCAAAGAGAGTGAGATGCCAGCTCCTTTCATTCAGTCAGTAGCTTCAAACATTTCTGGACGTTTTTCAATGGCAAAAATCAATGAATATTGTAAATGCACAAACAGTAATATCTCCACATTGCACGGTGCAATTCTGAAATTTTTAGCTTTTTCCTGTTAATCCTAGCATGATAAAGAAGATTCAAAGAGAGTGAGATGCCAGCTCCTTTCATTCAGTCAGTAGCTTCAAACATTTCTGGTATATGAAAAACATGTTTTTCAATGGCAAAAATCAATGAATATTGTAAATGCACAAACAGTAATATCTCCACATTGCACGGTGCAATTCTGAAATTTTTAGCTTTTTCCTGTTAATCCTAGCATGATAAAGAAGATTCAAAGAGAGTGAGATGCCAGCTCCTTTCATTCAGTCAGTAGCTTCAAACATTTCTGGTATATGAAAAACATGTTTTTCAATGGCAAAAATCAATGAATATTGTAAATGCACAAACAGTAATATCTCCACATTGCACGGTGCAATTCTGAAATTTTTTGCTTTTTCCTGCTAATCCTAGCATGATAAAGAAGATTCAAAGAGAGTGAGATGCCAGCTCCTTTCATTCAGTCAGTAGCTTCAAACATTTCTGGACGTTTTTCAATGGCAAAAATCAATGAATATTGTAAATGCACAAACAGTAATATCTCCACATTGCACGGTGCAATTCTGAAATTTTTTGCTTTTTCCTGCTAATCCTAGCATGATAAAGAAGATTCAAAGAGAGTGAGATGCCAGCTCCTTTCATTCAGTCAGTAGCTTCAAACATTTCTGGACGTTTTTCAATGGCAAAAATCAATGAATATTGTAAATGCACAAACAGTAATATCTCCACATTGCACGGTGCAATTCTGAAATTTTTTGCTTTTTCCTGCTAATCCTAGCATGATAAAGAAGATTCAAAGAGAGTGAGATGCCAGCTCCTTTCATTCAGTCAGTAGCTTCAAACATTTCTGGTATATGAAAAACATGTTTTTCAATGGCAAAAATCAATGAATATTGTAAATGCACAAACAGTAATATCTCCACATTGCACGGTGCAATTCTGAAATTTTTAGCTTTTTCCTGTTAATCCTAGCATGATAAAGAAGATTCAAAGAGAGTGAGATGCCAGCTCCTTTCATTCAGTCAGTAGCTTCAAACATTTCTGGTATATGAAAAACATGTTTTTCAATGGCAAAAATCAATGAATATTGTAAATGCACAAACAGTAATATCTCCACATTGCACGGTGCAATTCTGAAATTTTTAGCTTTTTCCTGTTAATCCTAGCATGATAAAGAAGATTCAAAGAGAGTGAGATGCCAGCTCCTTTCATTCAGTCAGTAGCTTCAAACATTTCTGGACGTTTTTCAATGGCAAAAATCAATGAATATTGTAAATGCACAAACAGTAATATCTCCACATTGCACGGTGCAATTCTGAAATTTTTTGCTTTTTCCTGTTAATCCTAGCATGATAAAGAAGATTCAAAGAGAGTGAGATGCCAGCTCCTTTCATTCAGTCAGTAGCTTCAAACATTTCTGGACGTTTTTCAATGGCAAAAATCAATGAATATTGTAAATGCACAAACAGTAATATCTCCACATTGCACGGTGCAATTCTGAAATTTTTAGCTTTTTCCTGTTAATCCTAGCATGATAAAGAAGATTCAAAGAGAGTGAGATGCCAGCTCCTTTCATTCAGTCAGTAGCTTCAAACATTTCTGGACGTTTTTCAATGGCAAAAATCAATGAATATTGTAAATGCACAAACAGTAATATCTCCACATTGCACGGTGCAATTCTGAAATTTTTAGCTTTTTCCTGTTAATCCTAGCATGATAAAGAAGATTCAAAGAGAGTGAGATGCCAGCTCCTTTCATTCAGTCAGTAGCTTCAAACATTTCTGGTATATGAAAAACATGTTTTTCAATGGCAAAAATCAATGAATATTGTAAATGCACAAACAGTAATATCTCCACATTGCACGGTGCAATTCTGAAATTTTTAGCTTTTTCCTGTTAATCCTAGCATGATAAAGAAGATTCAAAGAGAGTGAGATGCCAGCTCCTTTCATTCAGTCAGTAGCTTCAAACATTTCTGGACGTTTTTCAATGGCAAAAATCAATGAATATTGTAAATGCACAAACAGTAATATCTCCACATTGCACGGTGCAATTCTGAAATTTTTAGCTTTGTCCTGCTAATCCTAGCATGATAAAGAAGATTCAAAGAGAGTGAGATGCCAGCTCCTTTCATTCAGTCAGTAGCTTCAAACATTTCTGGTATATGAAAAACATGTTTTTCAATGGCAAAAATCAATGAATATTGTAAATGCACAAACAGTAATATCTCCACATTGCACGGTGCAATTCTGAAATTTTTTGCTTTTTCCTGCTAATCCTAGCATGATAAAGAAGATTCAAAGAGAGTGAGATGCCAGCTCCTTTCATTCAGTCAGTAGCTTCAAACATTTCTGGACGTTTTTCAATGGCAAAAATCAATGAATATTGTAAATGCACAAACAGTAATATCTCCACATTGCACGGTGCAATTCTGAAATTTTTTGCTTTTTCCTGCTAATCCTAGCATGATAAAGAAGATTCAAAGAGAGTGAGATGCCAGCTCCTTTCATTCAGTCAGTAGCTTCAAACATTTCTGGACGTTTTTCAATGGCAAAAATCAATGAATATTGTAAATGCACAAACAGTAATATCTCCACATTGCACGGTGCAATTCTGAAATTTTTTGCTTTTTCCTGTTAATCCTAGCATGATAAAGAAGATTCAAAGAGAGTGAGATGCCAGCTCCTTTCATTCAGTCAGTAGCTTCAAACATTTCTGGACGTTTTTCAATGGCAAAAATCAATGAATATTGTAAATGCACAAACAGTAATATCTCCACATTGCACGGTGCAATTCTGAAATTTTTTGCTTTTTCCTGCTAATCCTAGCATGATAAAGAAGATTCAAAGAGAGTGAGATGCCAGCTCCTTTCATTCAGTCAGTAGCTTCAAACATTTCTGGTATATGAAAAACATGTTTTTCAATGGCAAAAATCAATGAATATTGTAAATGCACAAACAGTAATATCTCCACATTGCACGGTGCAATTCTGAAATTTTTAGCTTTTTCCTGTTAATCCTAGCATGATAAAGAAGATTCAAAGAGAGTGAGATGCCAGCTCCTTTCATTCAGTCAGTAGCTTCAAACATTTCTGGACGTTTTTCAATGGCAAAAATCAATGAATATTGTAAATGCACAAACAGTAATATCTCCACATTGCACGGTGCAATTCTGAAATTTTTTGCTTTTTCCTGTTAATCCTAGCATGATAAAGAAGATTCAAAGAGAGTGAGATGCCAGCTCCTTTCATTCAGTCAGTAGCTTCAAACATTTCTGGACGTTTTTCAATGGCAAAAATCAATGAATATTGTAAATGCACAAACAGTAATATCTCCACATTGCACGGTGCAATTCTGAAATTTTTAGCTTTTTCCTGTTAATCCTAGCATGATAAAGAAGATTCAAAGAGAGTGAGATGCCAGCTCCTTTCATTCAGTCAGTAGCTTCAAACATTTCTGGACGTTTTTCAATGGCAAAAATCAATGAATATTGTAAATGCACAAACAGTAATATCTCCACATTGCACGGTGCAATTCTGAAATTTTTAGCTTTTTCCTGTTAATCCTAGCATGATAAAGAAGATTCAAAGAGAGTGAGATGCCAGCTCCTTTCATTCAGTCAGTAGCTTCAAACATTTCTGGTATATGAAAAACATGTTTTTCAATGGCAAAAATCAATGAATATTGTAAATGCACAAACAGTAATATCTCCACATTGCACGGTGCAATTCTGAAATTTTTAGCTTTTTCCTGTTAATCCTAGCATGATAAAGAAGATTCAAAGAGAGTGAGATGCCAGCTCCTTTCATTCAGTCAGTAGCTTCAAACATTTCTGGTATATGAAAAACATGTTTTTCAATGGCAAAAATCAATGAATATTGTAAATGCACAAACAGTAATATCTCCACATTGCACGGTGCAATTCTGAAATTTTTTGCTTTTTCCTGCTAATCCTAGCATGATAAAGAAGATTCAAAGAGAGTGAGATGCCAGCTCCTTTCATTCAGTCAGTAGCTTCAAACATTTCTGGACGTTTTTCAATGGCAAAAATCAATGAATATTGTAAATGCACAAACAGTAATATCTCCACATTGCACGGTGCAATTCTGAAATTTTTAGCTTTTTCCTGTTAATCCTAGCATGATAAAGAAGATTCAAAGAGAGTGAGATGCCAGCTCCTTTCATTCAGTCAGTAGCTTCAAACATTTCTGGTATATGAAAAACATGTTTTTCAATGGCAAAAATCAATGAATATTGTAAATGCACAAACAGTAATATCTCCACATTGCACGGTGCAATTCTGAAATTTTTAGCTTTTTCCTGTTAATCCTAGCATGATAAAGAAGATTCAAAGAGAGTGAGATGCCAGCTCCTTTCATTCAGTCAGTAGCTTCAAACATTTCTGGTATATGAAAAACATGTTTTTCAATGGCAAAAATCAATGAATATTGTAAATGCACAAACAGTAATATCTCCACATTGCACGGTGCAATTCTGAAATTTTTTGCTTTTTCCTGCTAATCCTAGCATGATAAAGAAGATTCAAAGAGAGTGAGATGCCAGCTCCTTTCATTCAGTCAGTAGCTTCAAACATTTCTGGTATATGAAAAACATGTTTTTCAATGGCAAAAATCAATGAATATTGTAAATGCACAAACAGTAATATCTCCACATTGCACGGTGCAATTCTGAAATTTTTAGCTTTTTCCTGTTAATCCTAGCATGATAAAGAAGATTCAAAGAGAGTGAGATGCCAGCTCCTTTCATTCAGTCAGTAGCTTCAAACATTTCTGGACGTTTTTCAATGGCAAAAATCAATGAATATTGTAAATGCACAAACAGTAATATCTCCACATTGCACGGTGCAATTCTGAAATTTTTTGCTTTTTCCTGCTAATCCTAGCATGATAAAGAAGATTCAAAGAGAGTGAGATGCCAGCTCCTTTCATTCAGTCAGTAGCTTCAAACATTTCTGGACGTTTTTCAATGGCAAAAATCAATGAATATTGTAAATGCACAAACAGTAATATCTCCACATTGCACGGTGCAATTCTGAAATTTTTAGCTTTTTCCTGTTAATCCTAGCATGATAAAGAAGATTCAAAGAGAGTGAGATGCCAGCTCCTTTCATTCAGTCAGTAGCTTCAAACATTTCTGGTATATGAAAAACATGTTTTTCAATGGCAAAAATCAATGAATATTGTAAATGCACAAACAGTAATATCTCCACATTGCACGGTGCAATTCTGAAATTTTTAGCTTTTTCCTGTTAATCCTAGCATGATAAAGAAGATTCAAAGAGAGTGAGATGCCAGCTCCTTTCATTCAGTCAGTAGCTTCAAACATTTCTGGTATATGAAAAACATGTTTTTCAATGGCAAAAATCAATGAATATTGTAAATGCACAAACAGTAATATCTCCACATTGCACGGTGCAATTCTGAAATTTTTTGCTTTTTCCTGCTAATCCTAGCATGATAAAGAAGATTCAAAGAGAGTGAGATGCCAGCTCCTTTCATTCAGTCAGTAGCTTCAAACATTTCTGGTATATGAAAAACATGTTTTTCAATGGCAAAAATCAATGAATATTGTAAATGCACAAACAGTAATATCTCCACATTGCACGGTGCAATTCTGAAATTTTTAGCTTTTTCCTGTTAATCCTAGCATGATAAAGAAGATTCAAAGAGAGTGAGATGCCAGCTCCTTTCATTCAGTCAGTAGCTTCAAACATTTCTGGACGTTTTTCAATGGCAAAAATCAATGAATATTGTAAATGCACAAACAGTAATATCTCCACATTGCACGGTGCAATTCTGAAATTTTTTGCTTTTTCCTGCTAATCCTAGCATGATAAAGAAGATTCAAAGAGAGTGAGATGCCAGCTCCTTTCATTCAGTCAGTAGCTTCAAACATTTCTGGACGTTTTTCAATGGCAAAAATCAATGAATATTGTAAATGCACAAACAGTAATATCTCCACATTGCACGGTGCAATTCTGAAATTTTTTGCTTTTTCCTGCTAATCCTAGCATGATAAAGAAGATTCAAAGAGAGTGAGATGCCAGCTCCTTTCATTCAGTCAGTAGCTTCAAACATTTCTGGTATATGAAAAACATGTTTTTCAATGGCAAAAATCAATGAATATTGTAAATGCACAAACAGTAATATCTCCACATTGCACGGTGCAATTCTGAAATTTTTAGCTTTTTCCTGTTAATCCTAGCATGATAAAGAAGATTCAAAGAGAGTGAGATGCCAGCTCCTTTCATTCAGTCAGTAGCTTCAAACATTTCTGGTATATGAAAAACATGTTTTTCAATGGCAAAAATCAATGAATATTGTAAATGCACAAACAGTAATATCTCCACATTGCACGGTGCAATTCTGAAATTTTTAGCTTTTTCCTGTTAATCCTAGCATGATAAAGAAGATTCAAAGAGAGTGAGATGCCAGCTCCTTTCATTCAGTCAGTAGCTTCAAACATTTCTGGACGTTTTTCAATGGCAAAAATCAATGAATATTGTAAATGCACAAACAGTAATATCTCCACATTGCACGGTGCAATTCTGAAATTTTTTGCTTTTTCCTGTTAATCCTAGCATGATAAAGAAGATTCAAAGAGAGTGAGATGCCAGCTCCTTTCATTCAGTCAGTAGCTTCAAACATTTCTGGACGTTTTTCAATGGCAAAAATCAATGAATATTGTAAATGCACAAACAGTAATATCTCCACATTGCACGGTGCAATTCTGAAATTTTTAGCTTTTTCCTGTTAATCCTAGCATGATAAAGAAGATTCAAAGAGAGTGAGATGCCAGCTCCTTTCATTCAGTCAGTAGCTTCAAACATTTCTGGACGTTTTTCAATGGCAAAAATCAATGAATATTGTAAATGCACAAACAGTAATATCTCCACATTGCACGGTGCAATTCTGAAATTTTTAGCTTTTTCCTGTTAATCCTAGCATGATAAAGAAGATTCAAAGAGAGTGAGATGCCAGCTCCTTTCATTCAGTCAGTAGCTTCAAACATTTCTGGTATATGAAAAACATGTTTTTCAATGGCAAAAATCAATGAATATTGTAAATGCACAAACAGTAATATCTCCACATTGCACGGTGCAATTCTGAAATTTTTAGCTTTTTCCTGTTAATCCTAGCATGATAAAGAAGATTCAAAGAGAGTGAGATGCCAGCTCCTTTCATTCAGTCAGTAGCTTCAAACATTTCTGGACGTTTTTCAATGGCAAAAATCAATGAATATTGTAAATGCACAAACAGTAATATCTCCACATTGCACGGTGCAATTCTGAAATTTTTAGCTTTTTCCTGCTAATCCTAGCATGATAAAGAAGATTCAAAGAGAGTGAGATGCCAGCTCCTTTCATTCAGTCAGTAGCTTCAAACATTTCTGGTATATGAAAAACATGTTTTTCAATGGCAAAAATCAATGAATATTGTAAATGCACAAACAGTAATATCTCCACATTGCACGGTGCAATTCTGAAATTTTTTGCTTTTTCCTGCTAATCCTAGCATGATAAAGAAGATTCAAAGAGAGTGAGATGCCAGCTCCTTTCATTCAGTCAGTAGCTTCAAACATTTCTGGACGTTTTTCAATGGCAAAAATCAATGAATATTGTAAATGCACAAACAGTAATATCTCCACATTGCACGGTGCAATTCTGAAATTTTTTGCTTTTTCCTGCTAATCCTAGCATGATAAAGAAGATTCAAAGAGAGTGAGATGCCAGCTCCTTTCATTCAGTCAGTAGCTTCAAACATTTCTGGACGTTTTTCAATGGCAAAAATCAATGAATATTGTAAGTGCACAAACAGTAATATCTCCACATTGCACGGTGCAATTCTGAAATTTTTTGCTTTTTCCTGTTAATCCTAGCATGATAAAGAAGATTCAAAGAGAGTGAGATGCCAGCTCCTTTCATTCAGTCAGTAGCTTCAAACATTTCTGGACGTTTTTCAATGGCAAAAATCAATGAATATTGTAAATGCACAAACAGTAATATCTCCACATTGCACGGTGCAATTCTGAAATTTTTTGCTTTTTCCTGCTAATCCTAGCATGATAAAGAAGATTCAAAGAGAGTGAGATGCCAGCTCCTTTCATTCAGTCAGTAGCTTCAAACATTTCTGGTATATGAAAAACATGTTTTTCAATGGCAAAAATCAATGAATATTGTAAATGCACAAACAGTAATATCTCCACATTGCACGGTGCAATTCTGAAATTTTTAGCTTTTTCCTGTTAATCCTAGCATGATAAAGAAGATTCAAAGAGAGTGAGATGCCAGCTCCTTTCATTCAGTCAGTAGCTTCAAACATTTCTGGACGTTTTTCAATGGCAAAAATCAATGAATATTGTAAATGCACAAACAGTAATATCTCCACATTGCACGGTGCAATTCTGAAATTTTTTGCTTTTTCCTGTTAATCCTAGCATGATAAAGAAGATTCAAAGAGAGTGAGATGCCAGCTCCTTTCATTCAGTCAGTAGCTTCAAACATTTCTGGACGTTTTTCAATGGCAAAAATCAATGAATATTGTAAATGCACAAACAGTAATATCTCCACATTGCACGGTGCAATTCTGAAATTTTTAGCTTTTTCCTGTTAATCCTAGCATGATAAAGAAGATTCAAAGAGAGTGAGATGCCAGCTCCTTTCATTCAGTCAGTAGCTTCAAACATTTCTGGACGTTTTTCAATGGCAAAAATCAATGAATATTGTAAATGCACAAACAGTAATATCTCCACATTGCACGGTGCAATTCTGAAATTTTTAGCTTTTTCCTGTTAATCCTAGCATGATAAAGAAGATTCAAAGAGAGTGAGATGCCAGCTCCTTTCATTCAGTCAGTAGCTTCAAACATTTCTGGTATATGAAAAACATGTTTTTCAATGGCAAAAATCAATGAATATTGTAAATGCACAAACAGTAATATCTCCACATTGCACGGTGCAATTCTGAAATTTTTAGCTTTTTCCTGTTAATCCTAGCATGATAAAGAAGATTCAAAGAGAGTGAGATGCCAGCTCCTTTCATTCAGTCAGTAGCTTCAAACATTTCTGGTATATGAAAAACATGTTTTTCAATGGCAAAAATCAATGAATATTGTAAATGCACAAACAGTAATATCTCCACATTGCACGGTGCAATTCTGAAATTTTTTGCTTTTTCCTGCTAATCCTAGCATGATAAAGAAGATTCAAAGAGAGTGAGATGCCAGCTCCTTTCATTCAGTCAGTAGCTTCAAACATTTCTGGACGTTTTTCAATGGCAAAAATCAATGAATATTGTAAATGCACAAACAGTAATATCTCCACATTGCACGGTGCAATTCTGAAATTTTTAGCTTTTTCCTGTTAATCCTAGCATGATAAAGAAGATTCAAAGAGAGTGAGATGCCAGCTCCTTTCATTCAGTCAGTAGCTTCAAACATTTCTGGTATATGAAAAACATGTTTTTCAATGGCAAAAATCAATGAATATTGTAAATGCACAAACAGTAATATCTCCACATTGCACGGTGCAATTCTGAAATTTTTAGCTTTTTCCTGTTAATCCTAGCATGATAAAGAAGATTCAAAGAGAGTGAGATGCCAGCTCCTTTCATTCAGTCAGTAGCTTCAAACATTTCTGGTATATGAAAAACATGTTTTTCAATGGCAAAAATCAATGAATATTGTAAATGCACAAACAGTAATATCTCCACATTGCACGGTGCAATTCTGAAATTTTTTGCTTTTTCCTGCTAATCCTAGCATGATAAAGAAGATTCAAAGAGAGTGAGATGCCAGCTCCTTTCATTCAGTCAGTAGCTTCAAACATTTCTGGTATATGAAAAACATGTTTTTCAATGGCAAAAATCAATGAATATTGTAAATGCACAAACAGTAATATCTCCACATTGCACGGTGCAATTCTGAAATTTTTAGCTTTTTCCTGTTAATCCTAGCATGATAAAGAAGATTCAAAGAGAGTGAGATGCCAGCTCCTTTCATTCAGTCAGTAGCTTCAAACATTTCTGGTATATGAAAAACATGTTTTTCAATGGCAAAAATCAATGAATATTGTAAATGCACAAACAGTAATATCTCCACATTGCACGGTGCAATTCTGAAATTTTTAGCTTTTTCCTGTTAATCCTAGCATGATAAAGAAGATTCAAAGAGAGTGAGATGCCAGCTCCTTTCATTCAGTCAGTAGCTTCAAACATTTCTGGACGTTTTTCAATGGCAAAAATCAATGAATATTGTAAATGCACAAACAGTAATATCTCCACATTGCACGGTGCAATTCTGAAATTTTTAGCTTTTTCCTGTTAATCCTAGCATGATAAAGAAGATTCAAAGAGAGTGAGATGCCAGCTCCTTTCATTCAGTCAGTAGCTTCAAACATTTCTGGTATATGAAAAACATGTTTTTCAATGGCAAAAATCAATGAATATTGTAAATGCACAAACAGTAATATCTCCACATTGCACGGTGCAATTCTGAAATTTTTAGCTTTTTCCTGTTAATCCTAGCATGATAAAGAAGATTCAAAGAGAGTGAGATGCCAGCTCCTTTCATTCAGTCAGTAGCTTCAAACATTTCTGGTATATGAAAAACATGTTTTTCAATGGCAAAAATCAATGAATATTGTAAATGCACAAACAGTAATATCTCCACATTGCACGGTGCAATTCTGAAATTTTTTGCTTTTTCCTGCTAATCCTAGCATGATAAAGAAGATTCAAAGAGAGTGAGATGCCAGCTCCTTTCATTCAGTCAGTAGCTTTAAACATTTCTGGACGTTTTTCAATGGCAAAAATCAATGAATATTGTAAATGCACAAACAGTAATATCTCCACATTGCACGGTGCAATTCTGAAATTTTTTGCTTTTTCCTGCTAATCCTAGCATGATAAAGAAGATTCAAAGAGAGTGAGATGCCAGCTCCTTTCATTCAGTCAGTAGCTTCAAACATTTCTGGTATATGAAAAACATGTTTTTCAATGGCAAAAATCAATGAATATTGTAAATGCACAAACAGTAATATCTCCACATTGCACGGTGCAATTCTGAAATTTTTAGCTTTTTCCTGTTAATCCTAGCATGATAAAGAAGATTCAAAGAGAGTGAGATGCCAGCTCCTTTCATTCAGTCAGTAGCTTCAAACATTTCTGGTATATGAAAAACATGTTTTTCAATGGCAAAAATCAATGAATATTGTAAATGCACAAACAGTAATATCTCCACATTGCACGGTGCAATTCTGAAATTTTTAGCTTTTTCCTGTTAATCCTAGCATGATAAAGAAGATTCAAAGAGAGTGAGATGCCAGCTCCTTTCATTCAGTCAGTAGCTTCAAACATTTCTGGTATATGAAAAACATGTTTTTCAATGGCAAAAATCAATGAATATTGTAAATGCACAAACAGTAATATCTCCACATTGCACGGTGCAATTCTGAAATTTTTTGCTTTTTCCTGTTAATCCTAGCATGATAAAGAAGATTCAAAGAGAGTGAGATGCCAGCTCCTTTCATTCAGTCAGTAGCTTCAAACATTTCTGGACGTTTTTCAATGGCAAAAATCAATGAATATTGTAAATGCACAAACAGTAATATCTCCACATTGCACGGTGCAATTCTGAAATTTTTTGCTTTTTCCTGTTAATCCTAGCATGATAAAGAAGATTCAAAGAGAGTGAGATGCCAGCTCCTTTCATTCAGTCAGTAGCTTCAAACATTTCTGGACGTTTTTCAATGGCAAAAATCAATGAATATTGTAAATGCACAAACAGTAATATCTCCACATTGCACGGTGCAATTCTGAAATTTTTTGCTTTTTCCTGTTAATCCTAGCATGATAAAGAAGATTCAAAGAGAGTGAGATGCCAGCTCCTTTCATTCAGTCAGTAGCTTCAAACATTTCTGGACGTTTTTCAATGGCAAAAATCAATGAATATTGTAAATGCACAAACAGTAATATCTCCACATTGCACGGTGCAATTCTGAAATTTTTAGCTTTTTCCTGCTAATCCTAGCATGATAAAGAAGATTCAAAGAGAGTGAGATGCCAGCTCCTTTCATTCAGTCAGTAGCTTCAAACATTTCTGGACGTTTTTCAATGGCAAAAATCAATGAATATTGTAAATGCACAAACAGTAATATCTCCACATTGCACGGTGCAATTCTGAAATTTTTAGCTTTTTCCTGTTAATCCTAGCATGATAAAGAAGATTCAAAGAGAGTGAGATGCCAGCTCCTTTCATTCAGTCAGTAGCTTCAAACATTTCTGGTATATGAAAAACATGTTTTTCAATGGCAAAAATCAATGAATATTGTAAATGCACAAACAGTAATATCTCCACATTGCACGGTGCAATTCTGAAATTTTTAGCTTTTTCCTGTTAATCCTAGCATGATAAAGAAGATTCAAAGAGAGTGAGATGCCAGCTCCTTTCATTCAGTCAGTAGCTTCAAACATTTCTGGTATATGAAAAACATGTTTTTCAATGGCAAAAATCAATGAATATTGTAAATGCACAAACAGTAATATCTCCACATTGCACGGTGCAATTCTGAAATTTTTAGCTTTTTCCTGTTAATCCTAGCATGATAAAGAAGATTCAAAGAGAGTGAGATGCCAGCTCCTTTCATTCAGTCAGTAGCTTCAAACATTTCTGGTATATGAAAAACATGTTTTTCAATGGCAAAAATCAATGAATATTGTAAATGCACAAACAGTAATATCTCCACATTGCACGGTGCAATTCTGAAATTTTTTGCTTTTTCCTGTTAATCCTAGCATGATAAAGAAGATTCAAAGAGAGTGAGATGCCAGCTCCTTTCATTCAGTCAGTAGCTTCAAACATTTCTGGACGTTTTTCAATGGCAAAAATCAATGAATATTGTAAATGCACAAACAGTAATATCTCCACATTGCACGGTGCAATTCTGAAATTTTTAGCTTTTTCCTGTTAATCCTAGCATGATAAAGAAGATTCAAAGAGAGTGAGATGCCAGCTCCTTTCATTCAGTCAGTAGCTTCAAACATTTCTGGTATATGAAAAACATGTTTTTCAATGGCAAAAATCAATGAATATTGTAAATGCACAAACAGTAATATCTCCACATTGCACGGTGCAATTCTGAAATTTTTAGCTTTTTCCTGTTAATCCTAGCATGATAAAGAAGATTCAAAGAGAGTGAGATGCCAGCTCCTTTCATTCAGTCAGTAGCTTCAAACATTTCTGGTATATGAAAAACATGTTTTTCAATGGCAAAAATCAATGAATATTGTAAATGCACAAACAGTAATATCTCCACATTGCACGGTGCAATTCTGAAATTTTTTGCTTTTTCCTGCTAATCCTAGCATGATAAAGAAGATTCAAAGAGAGTGAGATGCCAGCTCCTTTCATTCAGTCAGTAGCTTCAAACATTTCTGGACGTTTTTCAATGGCAAAAATCAATGAATATTGTAAATGCACAAACAGTAATATCTCCACATTGCACGGTGCAATTCTGAAATTTTTAGCTTTTTCCTGTTAATCCTAGCATGATAAAGAAGATTCAAAGAGAGTGAGATGCCAGCTCCTTTCATTCAGTCAGTAGCTTCAAACATTTCTGGACGTTTTTCAATGGCAAAAATCAATGAATATTGTAAATGCACAAACAGTAATATCTCCACATTGCACGGTGCAATTCTGAAATTTTTAGCTTTTTCCTGTTAATCCTAGCATGATAAAGAAGATTCAAAGAGAGTGAGATGCCAGCTCCTTTCATTCAGTCAGTAGCTTCAAACATTTCTGGTATATGAAAAACATGTTTTTCAATGGCAAAAATCAATGAATATTGTAAATGCACAAACAGTAATATCTCCACATTGCACGGTGCAATTCTGAAATTTTTAGCTTTTTCCTGTTAATCCTAGCATGATAAAGAAGATTCAAAGAGAGTGAGATGCCAGCTCCTTTCATTCAGTCAGTAGCTTCAAACATTTCTGGTATATGAAAAACATGTTTTTCAATGGCAAAAATCAATGAATATTGTAAATGCACAAACAGTAATATCTCCACATTGCACGGTGCAATTCTGAAATTTTTAGCTTTTTCCTGTTAATCCTAGCATGATAAAGAAGATTCAAAGAGAGTGAGATGCCAGCTCCTTTCATTCAGTCAGTAGCTTCAAACATTTCTGGACGTTTTTCAATGGCAAAAATCAATGAATATTGTAAATGCACAAACAGTAATATCTCCACATTGCACGGTGCAATTCTGAAATTTTTAGCTTTTTCCTGTTAATCCTAGCATGATAAAGAAGATTCAAAGAGAGTGAGATGCCAGCTCCTTTCATTCAGTCAGTAGCTTCAAACATTTCTGGTATATGAAAAACATGTTTTTCAATGGCAAAAATCAATGAATATTGTAAATGCACAAACAGTAATATCTCCACATTGCACGGTGCAATTCTGAAATTTTTAGCTTTTTCCTGTTAATCCTAGCATGATAAAGAAGATTCAAAGAGAGTGAGATGCCAGCTCCTTTCATTCAGTCAGTAGCTTCAAACATTTCTGGACGTTTTTCAATGGCAAAAATCAATGAATATTGTAAATGCACAAACAGTAATATCTCCACATTGCACGGTGCAATTCTGAAATTTTTTGCTTTTTCCTGCTAATCCTAGCATGATAAAGAAGATTCAAAGAGAGTGAGATGCCAGCTCCTTTCATTCAGTCAGTAGCTTCAAACATTTCTGGTATATGAAAAACATGTTTTTCAATGGCAAAAATCAATGAATATTGTAAATGCACAAACAGTAATATCTCCACATTGCACGGTGCAATTCTGAAATTTTTTGCTTTTTCCTGCTAATCCTAGCATGATAAAGAAGATTCAAAGAGAGTGAGATGCCAGCTCCTTTCATTCAGTCAGTAGCTTCAAACATTTCTGGTATATGAAAAACATGTTTTTCAATGGCAAAAATCAATGAATATTGTAAATGCACAAACAGTAATATCTCCACATTGCACGGTGCAATTCTGAAATTTTTTGCTTTTTCCTGCTAATCCTAGCATGATAAAGAAGATTCAAAGAGAGTGAGATGCCAGCTCCTTTCATTCAGTCAGTAGCTTCAAACATTTCTGGACGTTTTTCAATGGCAAAAATCAATGAATATTGTAAATGCACAAACAGTAATATCTCCACATTGCACGGTGCAATTCTGAAATTTTTAGCTTTTTCCTGTTAATCCTAGCATGATAAAGAAGATTCAAAGAGAGTGAGATGCCAGCTCCTTTCATTCAGTCAGTAGCTTCAAACATTTCTGGTATATGAAAAACATGTTTTTCAATGGCAAAAATCAATGAATATTGTAAATGCACAAACAGTAATATCTCCACATTGCACGGTGCAATTCTGAAATTTTTTGCTTTTTCCTGCTAATCCTAGCATGATAAAGAAGATTCAAAGAGAGTGAGATGCCAGCTCCTTTCATTCAGTCAGTAGCTTCAAACATTTCTGGACGTTTTTCAATGGCAAAAATCAATGAATATTGTAAATGCACAAACAGTAATATCTCCACATTGCACGGTGCAATTCTGAAATTTTTAGCTTTTTCCTGCTAATCCTAGCATGATAAAGAAGATTCAAAGAGAGTGAGATGCCAGCTCCTTTCATTCAGTCAGTAGCTTCAAACATTTCTGGTATATGAAAAACATGTTTTTCAATGGCAAAAATCAATGAATATTGTAAATGCACAAACAGTAATATCTCCACATTGCACGGTGCAATTCTGAAATTTTTTGCTTTTTCCTGTTAATCCTAGCATGATAAAGAAGATTCAAAGAGAGTGAGATGCCAGCTCCTTTCATTCAGTCAGTAGCTTCAAACATTTCTGGACGTTTTTCAATGGCAAAAATCAATGAATATTGTAAATGCACAAACAGTAATATCTCCACATTGCACGGTGCAATTCTGAAATTTTTTGCTTTTTCCTGCTAATCCTAGCATGATAAAGAAGATTCAAAGAGAGTGAGATGCCAGCTCCTTTCATTCAGTCAGTAGCTTCAAACATTTCTGGACGTTTTTCAATGGCAAAAATCAATGAATATTGTAAATGCACAAACAGTAATATCTCCACATTGCACGGTGCAATTCTGAAATTTTTTGCTTTTTCCTGTTAATCCTAGCATGATAAAGAAGATTCAAAGAGAGTGAGATGCCAGCTCCTTTCATTCAGTCAGTAGCTTCAAACATTTCTGGACGTTTTTCAATGGCAAAAATCAATGAATATTGTAAATGCACAAACAGTAATATCTCCACATTGCACGGTGCAATTCTGAAATTTTTTGCTTTTTCCTGTTAATCCTAGCATGATAAAGAAGATTCAAAGAGAGTGAGATGCCAGCTCCTTTCATTCAGTCAGTAGCTTCAAACATTTCTGGTATATGAAAAACATGTTTTTCAATGGCAAAAATCAATGAATATTGTAAATGCACAAACAGTAATATCTCCACATTGCACGGTGCAATTCTGAAATTTTTTGCTTTTTCCTGCTAATCCTAGCATGATAAAGAAGATTCAAAGAGAGTGAGATGCCAGCTCCTTTCATTCAGTCAGTAGCTTCAAACATTTCTGGACGTTTTTCAATGGCAAAAATCAATGAATATTGTAAATGCACAAACAGTAATATCTCCACATTGCACGGTGCAATTCTGAAATTTTTAGCTTTTTCCTGTTAATCCTAGCATGATAAAGAAGATTCAAAGAGAGTGAGATGCCAGCTCCTTTCATTCAGTCAGTAGCTTCAAACATTTCTGGTATATGAAAAACATGTTTTTCAATGGCAAAAATCAATGAATATTGTAAATGCACAAACAGTAATATCTCCACATTGCACGGTGCAATTCTGAAATTTTTAGCTTTTTCCTGTTAATCCTAGCATGATAAAGAAGATTCAAAGAGAGTGAGATGCCAGCTCCTTTCATTCAGTCAGTAGCTTCAAACATTTCTGGTATATGAAAAACATGTTTTTCAATGGCAAAAATCAATGAATATTGTAAATGCACAAACAGTAATATCTCCACATTGCACGGTGCAATTCTGAAATTTTTAGCTTTTTCCTGTTAATCCTAGCATGATAAAGAAGATTCAAAGAGAGTGAGATGCCAGCTCCTTTCATTCAGTCAGTAGCTTCAAACATTTCTGGTATATGAAAAACATGTTTTTCAATGGCAAAAATCAATGAATATTGTAAATGCACAAACAGTAATATCTCCACATTGCACGGTGCAATTCTGAAATTTTTTGCTTTTTCCTGTTAATCCTAGCATGATAAAGAAGATTCAAAGAGAGTGAGATGCCAGCTCCTTTCATTCAGTCAGTAGCTTCAAACATTTCTGGACGTTTTTCAATGGCAAAAATCAATGAATATTGTAAATGCACAAACAGTAATATCTCCACATTGCACGGTGCAATTCTGAAATTTTTTGCTTTTTCCTGCTAATCCTAGCATGATAAAGAAGATTCAAAGAGAGTGAGATGCCAGCTCCTTTCATTCAGTCAGTAGCTTCAAACATTTCTGGTATATGAAAAACATGTTTTTCAATGGCAAAAATCAATGAATATTGTAAATGCACAAACAGTAATATCTCCACATTGCACGGTGCAATTCTGAAATTTTTTGCTTTTTCCTGCTAATCCTAGCATGATAAAGAAGATTCAAAGAGAGTGAGATGCCAGCTCCTTTCATTCAGTCAGTAGCTTCAAACATTTCTGGTATATGAAAAACATGTTTTTCAATGGCAAAAATCAATGAATATTGTAAATGCACAAACAGTAATATCTCCACATTGCACGGTGCAATTCTGAAATTTTTAGCTTTTTCCTGTTAATCCTAGCATGATAAAGAAGATTCAAAGAGAGTGAGATGCCAGCTCCTTTCATTCAGTCAGTAGCTTCAAACATTTCTGGACGTTTTTCAATGGCAAAAATCAATGAATATTGTAAATGCACAAACAGTAATATCTCCACATTGCTCGGTGCAATTCTGAAATTTTTTGCTTTTTCCTGTTAATCCTAGCATGATAAAGAAGATTCAAAGAGAGTGAGATGCCAGCTCCTTTCATTCAGTCAGTAGCTTCAAACATTTCTGGACGTTTTTCAATGGCAAAAATCAATGAATATTGTAAATGCACAAACAGTAATATCTCCACATTGCACGGTGCAATTCTGAAATTTTTTGCTTTTTCCTGCTAATCCTAGCATGATAAAGAAGATTCAAAGAGAGTGAGATGCCAGCTCCTTTCATTCAGTCAGTAGCTTCAAACATTTCTGGTATATGAAAAACATGTTTTTCAATGGCAAAAATCAATGAATATTGTAAATGCACAAACAGTAATATCTCCACATTGCACGGTGCAATTCTGAAATTTTTTGCTTTTTCCTGTTAATCCTAGCATGATAAAGAAGATTCAAAGAGAGTGAGATGCCAGCTCCTTTCATTCAGTCAGTAGCTTCAAACATTTCTGGTATATGAAAAACATGTTTTTCAATGGCAAAAATCAATGAATATTGTAAATGCACAAACAGTAATATCTCCACATTGCACGGTGCAATTCTGAAATTTTTTGCTTTTTCCTGCTAATCCTAGCATGATAAAGAAGATTCAAAGAGAGTGAGATGCCAGCTCCTTTCATTCAGTCAGTAGCTTCAAACATTTCTGGACGTTTTTCAATGGCAAAAATCAATGAATATTGTAAATGCACAAACAGTAATATCTCCACATTGCACGGTGCAATTCTGAAATTTTTAGCTTTTTCCTGTTAATCCTAGCATGATAAAGAAGATTCAAAGAGAGTGAGATGCCAGCTCCTTTCATTCAGTCAGTAGCTTCAAACATTTCTGGTATATGAAAAACATGTTTTTCAATGGCAAAAATCAATGAATATTGTAAATGCACAAACAGTAATATCTCCACATTGCACGGTGCAATTCTGAAATTTTTTGCTTTTTCCTGCTAATCCTAGCATGATAAAGAAGATTCAAAGAGAGTGAGATGCCAGCTCCTTTCATTCAGTCAGTAGCTTCAAACATTTCTGGACGTTTTTCAATGGCAAAAATCAATGAATATTGTAAATGCACAAACAGTAATATCTCCACATTGCACGGTGCAATTCTGAAATTTTTAGCTTTTTCCTGCTAATCCTAGCATGATAAAGAAGATTCAAAGAGAGTGAGATGCCAGCTCCTTTCATTCAGTCAGTAGCTTCAAACATTTCTGGTATATGAAAAACATGTTTTTCAATGGCAAAAATCAATGAATATTGTAAATGCACAAACAGTAATATCTCCACATTGCACGGTGCAATTCTGAAATTTTTTGCTTTTTCCTGTTAATCCTAGCATGATAAAGAAGATTCAAAGAGAGTGAGATGCCAGCTCCTTTCATTCAGTCAGTAGCTTCAAACATTTCTGGACGTTTTTCAATGGCAAAAATCAATGAATATTGTAAATGCACAAACAGTAATATCTCCACATTGCACGGTGCAATTCTGAAATTTTTTGCTTTTTCCTGCTAATCCTAGCATGATAAAGAAGATTCAAAGAGAGTGAGATGCCAGCTCCTTTCATTCAGTCAGTAGCTTCAAACATTTCTGGACGTTTTTCAATGGCAAAAATCAATGAATATTGTAAATGCACAAACAGTAATATCTCCACATTGCACGGTGCAATTCTGAAATTTTTTGCTTTTTCCTGTTAATCCTAGCATGATAAAGAAGATTCAAAGAGAGTGAGATGCCAGCTCCTTTCATTCAGTCAGTAGCTTCAAACATTTCTGGACGTTTTTCAATGGCAAAAATCAATGAATATTGTAAATGCACAAACAGTAATATCTCCACATTGCACGGTGCAATTCTGAAATTTTTTGCTTTTTCCTGTTAATCCTAGCATGATAAAGAAGATTCAAAGAGAGTGAGATGCCAGCTCCTTTCATTCAGTCAGTAGCTTCAAACATTTCTGGTATATGAAAAACATGTTTTTCAATGGCAAAAATCAATGAATATTGTAAATGCACAAACAGTAATATCTCCACATTGCACGGTGCAATTCTGAAATTTTTTGCTTTTTCCTGCTAATCCTAGCATGATAAAGAAGATTCAAAGAGAGTGAGATGCCAGCTCCTTTCATTCAGTCAGTAGCTTCAAACATTTCTGGACGTTTTTCAATGGCAAAAATCAATGAATATTGTAAATGCACAAACAGTAATATCTCCACATTGCACGGTGCAATTCTGAAATTTTTAGCTTTTTCCTGTTAATCCTAGCATGATAAAGAAGATTCAAAGAGAGTGAGATGCCAGCTCCTTTCATTCAGTCAGTAGCTTCAAACATTTCTGGTATATGAAAAACATGTTTTTCAATGGCAAAAATCAATGAATATTGTAAATGCACAAACAGTAATATCTCCACATTGCACGGTGCAATTCTGAAATTTTTAGCTTTTTCCTGTTAATCCTAGCATGATAAAGAAGATTCAAAGAGAGTGAGATGCCAGCTCCTTTCATTCAGTCAGTAGCTTCAAACATTTCTGGTATATGAAAAACATGTTTTTCAATGGCAAAAATCAATGAATATTGTAAATGCACAAACAGTAATATCTCCACATTGCACGGTGCAATTCTGAAATTTTTAGCTTTTTCCTGTTAATCCTAGCATGATAAAGAAGATTCAAAGAGAGTGAGATGCCAGCTCCTTTCATTCAGTCAGTAGCTTCAAACATTTCTGGTATATGAAAAACATGTTTTTCAATGGCAAAAATCAATGAATATTGTAAATGCACAAACAGTAATATCTCCACATTGCACGGTGCAATTCTGAAATTTTTTGCTTTTTCCTGTTAATCCTAGCATGATAAAGAAGATTCAAAGAGAGTGAGATGCCAGCTCCTTTCATTCAGTCAGTAGCTTCAAACATTTCTGGACGTTTTTCAATGGCAAAAATCAATGAATATTGTAAATGCACAAACAGTAATATCTCCACATTGCACGGTGCAATTCTGAAATTTTTTGCTTTTTCCTGCTAATCCTAGCATGATAAAGAAGATTCAAAGAGAGTGAGATGCCAGCTCCTTTCATTCAGTCAGTAGCTTCAAACATTTCTGGTATATGAAAAACATGTTTTTCAATGGCAAAAATCAATGAATATTGTAAATGCACAAACAGTAATATCTCCACATTGCACGGTGCAATTCTGAAATTTTTTGCTTTTTCCTGCTAATCCTAGCATGATAAAGAAGATTCAAAGAGAGTGAGATGCCAGCTCCTTTCATTCAGTCAGTAGCTTCAAACATTTCTGGTATATGAAAAACATGTTTTTCAATGGCAAAAATCAATGAATATTGTAAATGCACAAACAGTAATATCTCCACATTGCACGGTGCAATTCTGAAATTTTTAGCTTTTTCCTGTTAATCCTAGCATGATAAAGAAGATTCAAAGAGAGTGAGATGCCAGCTCCTTTCATTCAGTCAGTAGCTTCAAACATTTCTGGACGTTTTTCAATGGCAAAAATCAATGAATATTGTAAATGCACAAACAGTAATATCTCCACATTGCTCGGTGCAATTCTGAAATTTTTTGCTTTTTCCTGTTAATCCTAGCATGATAAAGAAGATTCAAAGAGAGTGAGATGCCAGCTCCTTTCATTCAGTCAGTAGCTTCAAACATTTCTGGACGTTTTTCAATGGCAAAAATCAATGAATATTGTAAATGCACAAACAGTAATATCTCCACATTGCACGGTGCAATTCTGAAATTTTTTGCTTTTTCCTGCTAATCCTAGCATGATAAAGAAGATTCAAAGAGAGTGAGATGCCAGCTCCTTTCATTCAGTCAGTAGCTTCAAACATTTCTGGTATATGAAAAACATGTTTTTCAATGGCAAAAATCAATGAATATTGTAAATGCACAAACAGTAATATCTCCACATTGCACGGTGCAATTCTGAAATTTTTTGCTTTTTCCTGTTAATCCTAGCATGATAAAGAAGATTCAAAGAGAGTGAGATGCCAGCTCCTTTCATTCAGTCAGTAGCTTCAAACATTTCTGGTATATGAAAAACATGTTTTTCAATGGCAAAAATCAATGAATATTGTAAATGCACAAACAGTAATATCTCCACATTGCACGGTGCAATTCTGAAATTTTTTGCTTTTTCCTGCTAATCCTAGCATGATAAAGAAGATTCAAAGAGAGTGAGATGCCAGCTCCTTTCATTCAGTCAGTAGCTTCAAACATTTCTGGACGTTTTTCAATGGCAAAAATCAATGAATATTGTAAATGCACAAACAGTAATATCTCCACATTGCACGGTGCAATTCTGAAATTTTTAGCTTTTTCCTGTTAATCCTAGCATGATAAAGAAGATTCAAAGAGAGTGAGATGCCAGCTCCTTTCATTCAGTCAGTAGCTTCAAACATTTCTGGTATATGAAAAACATGTTTTTCAATGGCAAAAATCAATGAATATTGTAAATGCACAAACAGTAATATCTCCACATTGCACGGTGCAATTCTGAAATTTTTAGCTTTTTCCTGTTAATCCTAGCATGATAAAGAAGATTCAAAGAGAGTGAGATGCCAGCTCCTTTCATTCAGTCAGTAGCTTCAAACATTTCTGGTATATGAAAAACATGTTTTTCAATGGCAAAAATCAATGAATATTGTAAATGCACAAACAGTAATATCTCCACATTGCACGGTGCAATTCTGAAATTTTTAGCTTTTTCCTGTTAATCCTAGCATGATAAAGAAGATTCAAAGAGAGTGAGATGCCAGCTCCTTTCATTCAGTCAGTAGCTTCAAACATTTCTGGTATATGAAAAACATGTTTTTCAATGGCAAAAATCAATGAATATTGTAAATGCACAAACAGTAATATCTCCACATTGCACGGTGCAATTCTGAAATTTTTTGCTTTTTCCTGTTAATCCTAGCATGATAAAGAAGATTCAAAGAGAGTGAGATGCCAGCTCCTTTCATTCAGTCAGTAGCTTCAAACATTTCTGGACGTTTTTCAATGGCAAAAATCAATGAATATTGTAAATGCACAAACAGTAATATCTCCACATTGCACGGTGCAATTCTGAAATTTTTTGCTTTTTCCTGCTAATCCTAGCATGATAAAGAAGATTCAAAGAGAGTGAGATGCCAGCTCCTTTCATTCAGTCAGTAGCTTCAAACATTTCTGGTATATGAAAAACATGTTTTTCAATGGCAAAAATCAATGAATATTGTAAATGCACAAACAGTAATATCTCCACATTGCACGGTGCAATTCTGAAATTTTTTGCTTTTTCCTGCTAATCCTAGCATGATAAAGAAGATTCAAAGAGAGTGAGATGCCAGCTCCTTTCATTCAGTCAGTAGCTTCAAACATTTCTGGTATATGAAAAACATGTTTTTCAATGGCAAAAATCAATGAATATTGTAAATGCACAAACAGTAATATCTCCACATTGCACGGTGCAATTCTGAAATTTTTAGCTTTTTCCTGTTAATCCTAGCATGATAAAGAAGATTCAAAGAGAGTGAGATGCCAGCTCCTTTCATTCAGTCAGTAGCTTCAAACATTTCTGGACGTTTTTCAATGGCAAAAATCAATGAATATTGTAAATGCACAAACAGTAATATCTCCACATTGCTCGGTGCAATTCTGAAATTTTTTGCTTTTTCCTGTTAATCCTAGCATGATAAAGAAGATTCAAAGAGAGTGAGATGCCAGCTCCTTTCATTCAGTCAGTAGCTTCAAACATTTCTGGACGTTTTTCAATGGCAAAAATCAATGAATATTGTAAATGCACAAACAGTAATATCTCCACATTGCACGGTGCAATTCTGAAATTTTTTGCTTTTTCCTGCTAATCCTAGCATGATAAAGAAGATTCAAAGAGAGTGAGATGCCAGCTCCTTTCATTCAGTCAGTAGCTTCAAACATTTCTGGTATATGAAAAACATGTTTTTCAATGGCAAAAATCAATGAATATTGTAAATGCACAAACAGTAATATCTCCACATTGCACGGTGCAATTCTGAAATTTTTAGCTTTTTCCTGTTAATCCTAGCATGATAAAGAAGATTCAAAGAGAGTGAGATGCCAGCTCCTTTCATTCAGTCAGTAGCTTCAAACATTTCTGGTATATGAAAAACATGTTTTTCAATGGCAAAAATCAATGAATATTGTAAATGCACAAACAGTAATATCTCCACATTGCACGGTGCAATTCTGAAATTTTTAGCTTTTTCCTGTTAATCCTAGCATGATAAAGAAGATTCAAAGAGAGTGAGATGCCAGCTCCTTTCATTCAGTCAGTAGCTTCAAACATTTCTGGTATATGAAAAACATGTTTTTCAATGGCAAAAATCAATGAATATTGTAAATGCACAAACAGTAATATCTCCACATTGCACGGTGCAATTCTGAAATTTTTTGCTTTTTCCTGTTAATCCTAGCATGATAAAGAAGATTCAAAGAGAGTGAGATGCCAGCTCCTTTCATTCAGTCAGTAGCTTCAAACATTTCTGGACGTTTTTCAATGGCAAAAATCAATGAATATTGTAAATGCACAAACAGTAATATCTCCACATTGCACGGTGCAATTCTGAAATTTTTTGCTTTTTCCTGCTAATCCTAGCATGATAAAGAAGATTCAAAGAGAGTGAGATGCCAGCTCCTTTCATTCAGTCAGTAGCTTCAAACATTTCTGGTATATGAAAAACATGTTTTTCAATGGCAAAAATCAATGAATATTGTAAATGCACAAACAGTAATATCTCCACATTGCACGGTGCAATTCTGAAATTTTTTGCTTTTTCCTGCTAATCCTAGCATGATAAAGAAGATTCAAAGAGAGTGAGATGCCAGCTCCTTTCATTCAGTCAGTAGCTTCAAACATTTCTGGTATATGAAAAACATGTTTTTCAATGGCAAAAATCAATGAATATTGTAAATGCACAAACAGTAATATCTCCACATTGCACGGTGCAATTCTGAAATTTTTTGCTTTTTCCTGCTAATCCTAGCATGATAAAGAAGATTCAAAGAGAGTGAGATGCCAGCTCCTTTCATTCAGTCAGTAGCTTCAAACATTTCTGGACGTTTTTCAATGGCAAAAATCAATGAATATTGTAAATGCACAAACAGTAATATCTCCACATTGCACGGTGCAATTCTGAAATTTTTTGCTTTTTCCTGCTAATCCTAGCATGATAAAGAAGATTCAAAGAGAGTGAGATGCCAGCTCCTTTCATTCAGTCAGTAGCTTCAAACATTTCTGGTATATGAAAAACATGTTTTTCAATGGCAAAAATCAATGAATATTGTAAATGCACAAACAGTAATATCTCCACATTGCACGGTGCAATTCTGAAATTTTTAGCTTTTTCCTGTTAATCCTAGCATGATAAAGAAGATTCAAAGAGAGTGAGATGCCAGCTCCTTTCATTCAGTCAGTAGCTTCAAACATTTCTGGACGTTTTTCAATGGCAAAAATCAATGAATATTGTAAATGCACAAACAGTAATATCTCCACATTGCACGGTGCAATTCTGAAATTTTTAGCTTTTTCCTGTTAATCCTAGCATGATAAAGAAGATTCAAAGAGAGTGAGATGCCAGCTCCTTTCATTCAGTCAGTAGCTTCAAACATTTCTGGTATATGAAAAACATGTTTTTCAATGGCAAAAATCAATGAATATTGTAAATGCACAAACAGTAATATCTCCACATTGCACGGTGCAATTCTGAAATTTTTAGCTTTTTCCTGTTAATCCTAGCATGATAAAGAAGATTCAAAGAGAGTGAGATGCCAGCTCCTTTCATTCAGTCAGTAGCTTCAAACATTTCTGGTATATGAAAAACATGTTTTTCAATGGCAAAAATCAATGAATATTGTAAATGCACAAACAGTAATATCTCCACATTGCACGGTGCAATTCTGAAATTTTTTGCTTTTTCCTGCTAATCCTAGCATGATAAAGAAGATTCAAAGAGAGTGAGATGCCAGCTCCTTTCATTCAGTCAGTAGCTTCAAACATTTCTGGTATATGAAAAACATGTTTTTCAATGGCAAAAATCAATGAATATTGTAAATGCACAAACAGTAATATCTCCACATTGCACGGTGCAATTCTGAAATTTTTAGCTTTTTCCTGTTAATCCTAGCATGATAAAGAAGATTCAAAGAGAGTGAGATGCCAGCTCCTTTCATTCAGTCAGTAGCTTCAAACATTTCTGGACGTTTTTCAATGGCAAAAATCAATGAATATTGTAAATGCACAAACAGTAATATCTCCACATTGCACGGTGCAATTCTGAAATTTTTTGCTTTTTCCTGTTAATCCTAGCATGATAAAGAAGATTCAAAGAGAGTGAGATGCCAGCTCCTTTCATTCAGTCAGTAGCTTCAAACATTTCTGGACGTTTTTCAATGGCAAAAATCAATGAATATTGTAAATGCACAAACAGTAATATCTCCACATTGCACGGTGCAATTCTGAAATTTTTTGCTTTTTCCTGTTAATCCTAGCATGATAAAGAAGATTCAAAGAGAGTGAGATGCCAGCTCCTTTCATTCAGTCAGTAGCTTCAAACATTTCTGGTATATGAAAAACATGTTTTTCAATGGCAAAAATCAATGAATATTGTAAATGCACAAACAGTAATATCTCCACATTGCACGGTGCAATTCTGAAATTTTTAGCTTTTTCCTGTTAATCCTAGCATGATAAAGAAGATTCAAAGAGAGTGAGATGCCAGCTCCTTTCATTCAGTCAGTAGCTTCAAACATTTCTGGACGTTTTTCAATGGCAAAAATCAATGAATATTGTAAATGCACAAACAGTAATATCTCCACATTGCACGGTGCAATTCTGAAATTTTTTGCTTTTTCCTGCTAATCCTAGCATGATAAAGAAGATTCAAAGAGAGTGAGATGCCAGCTCCTTTCATTCAGTCAGTAGCTTCAAACATTTCTGGTATATGAAAAACATGTTTTTCAATGGCAAAAATCAATGAATATTGTAAATGCACAAACAGTAATATCTCCACATTGCACGGTGCAATTCTGAAATTTTTAGCTTTTTCCTGTTAATCCTAGCATGATAAAGAAGATTCAAAGAGAGTGAGATGCCAGCTCCTTTCATTCAGTCAGTAGCTTCAAACATTTCTGGTATATGAAAAACATGTTTTTCAATGGCAAAAATCAATGAATATTGTAAATGCACAAACAGTAATATCTCCACATTGCACGGTGCAATTCTGAAATTTTTAGCTTTTTCCTGTTAATCCTAGCATGATAAAGAAGATTCAAAGAGAGTGAGATGCCAGCTCCTTTCATTCAGTCAGTAGCTTCAAACATTTCTGGTATATGAAAAACATGTTTTTCAATGGCAAAAATCAATGAATATTGTAA